>NW_024353908.1:5032949-5215437 GCF_902729225.1 Pteropus medius
CCGAGTTGAAGAGGAAACTACTTTTATTTGGAGATCTAAATCCAATAGCTTCTTTGCTCACAATTTTCTCCTGAACTATCTGGGCATATCTATATCCATTATTAGAAACCAAGTTATTTAAGAGAAATTTCCAGTCTTAGGGTGACTTTCAATGTCTCCTATTTAATGGAAGCCAATACCATTTAATTTGTCAGACTACCCTTACAATAAGTCTCCATGATTGGTAATCAGGAACACCTTCTCAGTTACTGACTCTTTTCCCACATTTCTAGGTAGATATATCAATTTTAGAATATAGGAACTTGAAATTTTTGTATTTGTTGTTGACAAGTCAATCCTGAAAGTTAATATTTTAGGGCGATTTTTATTTCCAGAGTTCTGCATCTAGATTGGCAGTAGGGTTCTCAGGTCAGTTAACTAAAGCGCCAAGTTGGTGGCGTTCAGAGGGAGGGCCCGTCCACAGGGCATGCACAAGAGCAGTTGGCGAGGGCTGGAGCAGAGGAGCTCCAGCTGGCAAAGATGAGGGCCCTGAGGACACGGGATTAGCTCTATGATTACTAATGGAAGGCATATATCCCAGACAGAACAGAAATTGGAATCCTCTGTTGAACTGGTGACCAGTGAAGCCAGCAAGTGGCAATTTCTTTTGAAATTACTAACACTATTTATTAAACCATGGTACCCCCAGAAGATAAAGAACAGAGTGTTAAACATTTTATTTTTTTCCTTAACTTGGAAACCAAGTCATTATCATAATGAAACCAGGGAAAAGGACATCTAGAAATTTTCATTTTATTTAACATACTCGCTTAATGTAGGCTCACATGGAATCAGGGAAACAACAATTACAAGCAGAAGTTTTGATTATCTGACTTACTACTTGTGACTGGGCTTTTGGAGTGAAATTAAATGAGGCAAATTTATTTTTAAGGGGTATAATCAGAATTTGTCTTTGGAATTTTGATTAAAAAATGAGATAAGAGAAAGTTAATCCTGGGGAATTTGCCTTTTTTCGAATTGTTCTTCCTCTCCATGCTGCAATGCCAAGATAAAAGCACCTATCTAAGAAGAATTAGCTTTATGATGGAAACATTTTACTTCAATAAATAAATATTAAGCTAGAAAAGAAGAAAATCACTATCAATGAAGTAGGACACAGGAGAATTTTAACCTGACAGTATTTTGAAAAGAAATATTTAATTTGCCAAATTAGAAAACATTAAACATCTTAATTGTGTGTTACATAGATAGGGAATGAACATATTAGAATTTTCTTCTTGGTAGCTAATGAAATTCTTTGGTCTTCGAAGCATTATATTTTTTTGATTGAAAATATTCCTTTCCTATTTAGCCATTTAAAGCCTCCATTTTAAGGAAACTCTGAAAGTCTGTTTTAAAATAATAAACAGAAAAGCATATGCAAATATCTCAGTCATCTTTTATTAAGAATAAACAAACAACTTGAAATTTCTCTCCTGCCATTAATTTATTAAAAAATACCTGAATGAGATGATTGTTTTTAACCTCAAAGTCCTACATTTTAAATATGATTTCTTAACTTCAACTTGTGATCACAAAAGAATGATGTACAAAAACTTTTAGTTGCTTTGTGATTTATCTCCCCTTCTTGATTTATTTTATGATTATTATTTTGTTTGCTATTTGATGCAACTGGCAGTGTAAATTTGTAAGGTAATTCTGGTCTACAATGTATAAGATGTTGGCTAAAGAATGATGATTTTCAGTTTGATCCTACATTTTTTGTTAAGGAAATAAACCTAATCGTGTGTTGAGTCAGTGCTATAAAACACCCAGTTTTGTAATCCTGGGAGACAAGCTATGGCCTGGTTAGTCTCTCAGGAAATATTCTCTTTTCCTTTCTTAAAGATTTAGCAGGTTCTTAATTTAAGAATAGATTTAACTTAGTAACACTTAGATTTGTTGTGCTTTTCTGATTTGCTTTATTAAGTTACTAAACTCTTTAAAGCGTTAAGTGAAGACTTGGAAGATTGAATTCTGAAAAGCAACAAAATATTCTGAGGAAATCATCCTTCCTTTTCCCCTGTGTTTAGTCCTATACTTTCAATGTTGGCATCAATGTTTAAATGCCAAGTAACAGTAGACATTGGAAATACCATGGTTGGTCAAGTGATAGGTCATTAGCAGGCACTGTGTTTCTATTTTCATAGGATGTTGATTGGGGAAAAATGAATTTTTCACTGGAAGACAAAATCAATGGGCAGATGTAGGAATAAAAGTTTCTCTAAAATTGCAGGATCATTTCCTCTATCAATCCAGGGGAACAGTCTTCAGAAACATTCGGTTTAAGAGGGAAGAGGAACTCGTTTTAGAAAAGCGAGGTGGCAAGCAAATTTAGTAATTCTTGGAAGAGTTATCTCTTTGGTATAGAGACCAGAGAGGTGGTGCCTAGATTCTAGAACAGAATGGAACCAAACATGTCAATTCCCAAACGGCTTCATATGAAACTCTTCTAGCATTTTTTTTTTACAGCGTATTAATAGCATTTATTTCTGCATCTGAGGCAGAGATAACTTCATTCCTTAAGTGGTAGCAACTTAAACACACAACTCAGAACTGCCATAAATAACGCCTGCATCAGAGTATGCAATACTTTACCCAAAACATAAGAACTAAGTGTTTGTTTTGATAACTCTTGAATATTTTTTCATTTTTTCTCTAAGTCTGAGAACTTTGGCTTTTGACTAATTTACCATACATATAGGCTGGTAGCAATATCGGGAAAGAAATATGATAATCACTTGCTGCCACAAAGTATTCTATATACTGTTCTTTTTTTTAGCTCTAGTTTCACATGTGTTGGTTCAATGGAATATTCAATAGACATTTATAGGAAATAAATTGAGAGATGAATGTAAACCATATGGCAGCTGGAGGTTTATTTGCAAAGTCCCTGCATCAAAGCTTTCTCCAGATCACACCATATTAGCTATGTTTTTCCAGTCCAGCAGAATCAGGAAGGTAACCACAGACTTCCTTGATGGAAAACACATGAAAAACAGAGCAGATCTTAATATGTAGCTAGAGTTGCTGGTCAAGGAGCATCCCTTAAAATAATTTTATTACCAGTGTTTTCAGCATATTGTTTAGAAATGCATTAAAAACATGAAACAAGTTGATCTTGCTTAGCATTTTCTTCAAAATTATAGGATACATTTCTATTTAATTGTACCAATAAAAATTATATCACTTTAGTGGCGTTTTATTAAAATCTCAGGACTATTTTTCTGGTTTGACATGTAAAAATAAATTCCAACCAAAGAGGAATGCAACACTTAAATATAGCATACAGACAAATATATATTAGAATATTTGCAGATAGGAGCAGAACACATATGTATACCAATACACTCACATAAACAAAAGGCCACTACACTAAGCTTTGGAGAATCACATTATTATAAATAATAGTTAAAAAACATTGATTGGACAGAATGAGAAATGGTCCTCAAACTTAATTTATATATAAAAAAATTTCCTCAACCTTGAATGCTCTCTGCTTTGTGCAGTTCGTTATAGCTAGCATTACATCTGATACCAAATTAATTCTTATGCAGCCTGTTATATAAATCATTATGAAATGTCAAAAGCTTATACATTTTTTTAAAAATTTTTACTTCCTTTCCAAATAGTTTCCATTTTTCAGTGTCACAGACTTTTCAGTCACTCAGTCCATTTTAATGATTTTTTTTATCACTCTAAAATTTCCCCTCACAGTACATTTGTGGATGCATATGTGCATACATGCACATGTTATGCCATGGTATGTCAGTGATGTGTACAGTGGTAATTGGAAAGATCCTTCATTCTTTTCTTGGGTTCAGACTGAATGGGCAAATGATTGACACAGAAAAGGAATGAAATGTTGCTATTTAAATGTGCGATGTCTTCAGATTGCCCTTTGTACGTAAATACTTCAGATTAAAACAATAGCGAGTTGACGCCCTGCCCCCTGCTGCCCGTAGTTTCCATTTTAGAACAGTTGCTAAGGAAAATGATGTCTTGCATTTTTTGGCAATTATACAATTACACATCTCAATGAGGATCTCCTCCCTTTATAGGTTAAGCTTCAAAATTTATGGCAGCAAGTTAATGCCACTCACAACTTAAAAAAAAGTATGTGAGCAACATCACTTAAAAAATATGTGGCTAACTGCTGGAAGCTATTAAAAACCAAATAAACAAAAGAGATTACACTTCAAAGAAATGTCAACAGTTTTTCCTCTCTCAGAACAGACGAGTTTTCTTTACTTATATCCACATCCACATCTGGAAAATGCTTATGGCTTTATACATCTTTTATGGTAAAATGAATTTATTGAGTTTTAAAATTTTCGTGATGGATTAATGCAATCTTCATAAAAGGTAAACCCACAACCTAGTAAAAATCTGTCTTAATGCTGAAGAATGATTTCAATAATAAATAATAGTCTAATGTTAATTTCAAGGAGCAAAATAATTTTGAGAAAGCATTTGACTAACTAGATTTTATTTTATTTTTTGTATTGCTACATGGAAATCAAATTGCAATATCTTTTTCCTTATGGCCCACCTTTATATTAGCACAATTAATTCTTAAGTCGAGGAGTAAAAAATAAAAGCAACAGTGTGCAAAGTCAATGCAAAGTTTAACTGAATATACCTACTCTAAATAACTAACAGTAGACTTAAAGACACAGTAAATTTACTGACAGCAAGATCTTCCTGGGAAGATTTCAAAACAGTTCATGGATTTCTACAATTCTTCACAAAATTATATAGCATGCTTTTCAAATAAAAAGTGAGATTTAATTTCTCATACAAAAATTTGTGCCTGTTCGGGAGGGCCAAACAATTGACTTCATATGCTCCACTGCGTTCTCTCGCAGCCCCAGACTGACAGTGTTCATTTGATGTTGTTTTACAATTAACTGGGTAGTAGCAACTTGCTCTCTATACAAGCTTGCCAAAAAAAATACCACCTTTGATATTCAACCAAATGTCCACATGTGGACAACTGACTTAAATGTAGTAATTTACAGTTTTGATGGGGGTAAGGGGTTACTTGAAATATGGGAGAAGGTGCCATCTTTATGAGCGGGGCCAGGAATTAAGGGGAAAAAACCCTCAAACCAGAAGAATGTTTAAAATGGAACAACATAATTTGGACATCAAGTAAATGGTCTGTAGTCAATAAAAAAGGAAAAGAAAAAGAAAAAGAAAAATAAACTCCAACAGGCCCACTGCAGAATAGAAAAATAGATCTATTTTGTTTATTTATAAGTGAGTAGCAAGTAGATTCTTTCGCACTAACTAAACCAGACAGTAATTATAAACACAGGTTGGTTAAATTCCATGCACCCTATCAAAGGAAACAAGCTTCTTTCTTTTCCAAACATTGTCATTTGTTTATTGAGCCTCTTTGGGGCTTGGTTTCATTTAAAACTATGTAAGCACACATCTGTTACCCCAAACAATGTCAACCTTTTTAAGCTGAACCTGAATACTCATTATACAAAAATTTGCAAGTAACCTAACAGCAATTTTTAGAGTAGCCAGTTAGCATACTGAGCAAAGAATTTGGATTATTTTTGTTCCATTACAGAAAAACCTTACATTATAGTGTAATCATACAGGAAGCAAACAGTCGCCGCCTCAGTAGCTTCAGATAATTAGTTACCTAAATTTTCTGAGGTGAATTCAATGTACTTAGACTGAGGAACATTATTGCTTATATTCTGAAATACCACAATACAGTCTTGGTTAACAATGAAATTATAAATATTGCAGTGAAACGTCATTTTAGAAATCATTAGGTTTTATCAGTACGGTACAACTGAGTCCCTCATTTAAGAAACTGTTTTATTAAAAAAAATGGGGGCCTGTGATATTGCTTATATTAGCTCATGTCAGATATCAGATTTCAAAAAACTTTAACACAGTAGACACTATTAAAACATCATTATTAGAGTTGTCATGCTTGGGTGGTTTGAGCTAAAGTGAATTTCATGTATTTGCTGGGAGACAGCAATAATAAATCCTGGAGTCTGCATTTCTAAGCAGTGACCTAGAGTCCTGAGGAACTGACTTAATGAACCAACGGGACAATTGGATGAGTACAGTGGGCATGGGGCACTGTGGGGAGGGGCAGAATCTGATAAGAGTTCACATGGAAACACAGACATGCCACCTAAATCCCCTCGGGCAACCATTCTAAACAGGACAATCTCTGCCTGCTTTGATGGCTGTGCCACTCATGGAACATGCATAAGCCATTGCAAGGTCGGCAAATCTTGGGCTGCCTGTACTCCTTTTCTCAGCCATGGCAGACATACCTAATTGATCACCAAACTCTCCTTGGTCGGAGAGTCAGTCTTTCTTAGTGCAACAGACCAGTCAGCTGCTTCCAATCAATCCAACTGCCAGCCTGGCATTAGACTAAGAGCAGTCTCTCACAGGACAAGTTCTGTATTCCTAGCACCTTGCATATTACATGGCACATGGTGGAAGCTAAATAAACATTTGTTCAGGAAATGATTACTTAACTCTCCTCAGATGGAGGAATATAATAGCTGGGAGTAAAGACTAGCACTAAAGTGTCAGGGTTCAAATCTCAGCCCTGCACTTACTAATTCTGTAACTTCTGCCAAGTTACTGTTTCTCAGTTTTCTCATCTGTAAAATGTGAAAATATAATCAGTGTGAGGAATTAATGAGTTAATATACTCAGAGTGCTTAAAAGAGTGTCTGATACATAATAAATGTTGACTGCTATCACTACACTCCATTATTGTTTATTGAAATGCCTTGTGCACATGCAAATGTTACATATAGCTTGTTCTGTTCTTGTACCCATTTTAGTACTCAATAAATTTTCATATACATGCCAGAGACACCTTTCTGAAACAGATTTCAGGATATTCACTTCCTTTAAAACTCTGAGGTGACTCCCCATCGTTAATATAACAAAGTCCAAAGCAACCAATGTCACCTTCCAAAGTATGTGTGTGTGTGTGCGGGGGGCAACCTATAATTAATTTCACATCTTTCTTTGGCTCCTGGACCTCACCCCCTACTATCTTCCTATATTCCCTGAACCATTATTCTTAGGCCATGCCTAAATTCTTCTTTCATTCATGACGTCTGTTGCAGTACTCTTTCTGTCCAGTTCTCTAGAGGCAATTCCCTTCTGGACTTGGCAAACACAGGCTTGTTTGTCAAGTAACAGATTCAATGTTACCTTCTTTATGAAGCATTCCCCAAATCCCTCAGGAAACTAATTTCTTCTCAGAATATTTTATTTATTTTGATTATAGCATTTTTACACTGCCTTACTTTGACTTCTTGCACTGGCCTGTGAGTTCCTAGTGTCCTGCTTCTATGTGTGTCCTTTGTGCTTAACACATAGGAATCATTCAAATATTTGTTGTTACATATCTAAGCCCATCCCAAAATAATAAAATTTCTATGGCTACTATTCCTTTGTTTTTATTTGAATTATTAAATTAGTGGTTTTCAAATTATAATACATCTATGGTAAGAAGTGTAACAAAAGCCAATGCTTATTCCCTCATGCCCATTCAATCCCTGACATAATCAACAGGAATAAGGTGGTGTCCATCCTCACCTTTCTTTTTGCTTATATAAAGATATATAATCATGTATACCATAGGCCAATGATTTTTTTTCTTTAAGGGTCTAGATAGCAAATATTTTAGATATTCTCTGTCACAATCTCTCAACTCTGCTCTTGTAGCAAGAAAGCAGCTATAGATATCACATAAATAAGTATGGCTGTGTCTCCAAAAAAGTCTTATTTAAAAAAACAGGCAAACAGCTGGATGTGGCCTAAAGTTTGCTGTTTTATGATGGAATATATAAAATACACACACACACACACACACACACACACACACACACACACACACACACAGGTTTTATCTATTCGTTTATTTTAAATAACATAGCATCATGCCATACAAATTACACTGCAATTTTCTTTACTACATACTCTATTAACTTCCAACAATAGATTAAAATAGAATTTCCCCCTCTAATTTCTTCATACATGTATCAAGCTATAAATACAACATACATATGTCACATTTTTAAATAAATGGGATATATCATATATACTGGTGTGTGTGTTTCTTTGCAGTGCACTTAGATTATTTTTGCTTGCCTTTTGCAGGCCACAAGTCTTCTTAACACTCTAATTTGCATTCTTCTTACTTTCCTCAATGCTCATCTATCCAAATATAAAACATATACAAACATACCCCCCATGTATAGTTAGCTTCACTAAAATGTGACCATACGGTACACCTGTCTCTGCATCTTACTCTTTTGGGTCATAATGCTCTTGGAAACCCTCCCAAGTTAACTGCAAGAGCACTAATCCATTCTTTTTAATGGACACATTACATGGTGTGGCTGTACCATAAATATTAGCTATTCATTGGTTCCAGCTTTTTGTTGCTATGAACAACACTGCAATATCTGTCTTTGTACTTACAGACTTGCATACTGGTGCTTTTATAAGATTCTCAAAATGGGTATGTTGATTTGAACCATCTACATAATTTATTTTTCATGGATGTTGTTAGAATTGTATTTCCATTTAAAATATACAAGATTGCTTTTTTCTGTGCATCCCTATAAGCAACTGGTATTATCACTTTAAATAACTTTTTGTGAATCCGTTAGGTAAAGTAGTATCTCATTGTTACTTTAACTTACGCTCTGAATATTCAGTCTTCTTGTGGTTGCTGATCATTCAGATTTGTTCTTTTTGAATTGTACACTCATTTTTTGAAACTATAGCTTTTAGCACCAATAAGCTTGGATCACATTATCTTCAGTTATTTTGATGTTTTATCTCCTTTGCTCTTAACTCCAGATAAGGTGAAGAGTGTGACACTAGACTCTTTTTTCTTTCTTTTTTTAAAACTTTTATTCTGCTGTCTAGTCTCTTAATGGATGTACCCAAATTACAGTGATCAAGGTACACCTATTTTAACTATTTCTCATGTGGCCTGGATTTTCTGTAATATTTTCCTTTTAAGTAGAAAATTTTAATTTTCATAGCCATTGCAAGTTTTGAAGGTACACTGGTTGAAATGCAATTTAATAGAAGTGCAGTAGGTTCACCATTAATAACTGGGTATTTAAGGAAAAATATTTATTGAGTTTTTGCTCTTTAACAGACACTGTGCTAAACACTTTATATACAATATTTCATTTACTATTCACAACGAACCTATGTGGTAGAGGTTTTTATTACCTAAATTATAGTGATGGGCTGTTGAGGTTGTGAGAGGATAACCAACCCAGGGTCTCTCTGGTCGTCTAATTTACTCTGAAAGCTCACCTCTTAACACTGTTAACTTACCCCATTTAAGACGTTTAATAGATAGGAAAATAAACATATTTTTAAGTTTTTGTTGGATAATTGGACATATGCTAAGTTTTACCTTGGATAATTTATCTGATTAGTCTAGATATTCTACTTGAAAGTAAAATTTTGTCAATCCAGATCTTAGAAGGTTAGTCTATAACTCAAATAGTCAGTTAAAAATCTAATAGTAATTGTCAGGGAGCTACTGACTATGGTTAAGACAGAAAAAAAAAAAAAGCACTGGATTTGGAATTAGAAAACCTGAATTCTGGTCCTGACTGAATCAGCTATTAGGCATTGTGACCTTGAGCAGTTCACATTTTTTAGTCATTACTATCCTCATCTATAAAATGGGGATCACTTATTATTGCAACAATTTCACTGGGTTTTTATGAAGCCCCAGCGAGATGAACTAAGAAAGCACTTTCGTTGTTATTTTTCTTATTTTTTGAGATTTGACAATTGCTTTGTTTTGCATATCTACAACACGTTATTTTTGATGAATTCTTTTAAATAAATTACATACATTATAACATTTTTACCTTAAATACTTCAGACTGTATTTCTAAAATATAAGGACAGTAGAAAATACTTTTTTAGTTCAAAATAATGTGATTAAAACCAAGGTATGATTATTACTACTGTATATAATCCATTTTAAGGAATCTACTTAACTTCCTTGTGCCACTGAATTCTACCTTTTATCATAAAGTCACTGTGAAAGGCACTGTGAAGAGTTACATCATGTTCTTAGACTGAAGAGCTTCAGAAAAAAAAAACCCAAACCACAGTACTTATATAATCACCATCTATTCTTTCCATATAATAGCTGTGAAAAGAGAAGCCCTCTCAATGATACTTTTGAAGCAGAACACCATATTAAAAGCAGGACACCATTCAATAACTCAAGTTAATACGCTTTGGTCTGTCTGTCCTTACACACACAGCTGAGGGAATTTCAAGTAAGCAGAAGTCAGGGTTCTGCCACTTAAAACATCTAAAGAAATGAAATAAAATTTATACTTCTGGATCTTAAGGGGAAAAAAAATAGTTTTTCCACATCTTTGAATCTGCCCTGTGTAAGCTCATGGCACCTAGGGCCAGCTCCATGCTCCCTGGAGGAACTTGACAAACATTTCCTGATGGAGATAAACACCTGCTGTATTTAAATATGAGATGAAGAAGTCAGAGCGTAAATGAATCTAAGAATAAACTGGGTGTGTGTGTGCACACAGCTACTATTAGCATTATGGGAAATTACATTCCTGCTATTAGTATGATTATCATTCTAATGACAAAGGGCTACACACTGAGCAAAGGGAAATTATAAAGAAGAAAGGAATAAATCAGTTAAAGAGGAGAGTGAGTTTAAAACACACATACACTCATATGCCCAAGGGCCACCAAATAAAGCAAAATGACTCAATTTTTATAATAGAAATGATGGCAGGGGTGGAAACAGTGATAAACACCATGAGATTACAGGAAGAAATAGCTTGAAATTGCGGAAAGAAAAAGTACAGCATCTCCTCCTCTAGTCCTCATTCCTTCTCCCTCCAACCCCCAATGCCTGTGTCCAACGTTTTCTATTTAACAGACACCTCAATGTCTTATTTTCTTTGTGGCTTGTTCATATCAATAATGACTAGAATCAGATTGATGAAAGGTAGAGAAGCACAAAGGTCTGTGTCGGCAGACAAGAAAGAAGGGAAAGCACGGAGTGAAAGTTGTTGCTAACAAAGAATGGAACTCAAAAATTATACCGGCTTTTCTGGAATTAGGGTAGAATTTATCTACTTAGGAAGCTCACCGTGAGCTGGAATTTGAATTAATTAGACTGTTTTCTCATGCTAAGCAGTCATTGTTTTAACGAATAATCTTTTCCCCCCAATAATACATTCTTCCTGAATGCCCTGACTTGAGAATGTGACTTTACTGATGACACCATGAAATTTTCAGTACCCGGGTGCTCGCTTGTATGCATGTAGGGCAAAGAGTCCGAAGTTCAATCCAGTGATGAATCTATCTAAAATATTGTAGTACAATTTGGTCTTTCCTGGAGAGGGTTGATATTTCTAGATGTGACAATCACTCATGAATAGTACTTGAAGAAATAAAATTACCTGCTTTCTTACAACTGAAATGGCTTTCCAGTCAATGAGGTCAATGCTTCCAGAAGATACTTCTCAAGTCAGAGGTCTGACAGGATTTAGCAGGCAACAACTTCTCCAGATCTGCTCTGACACCTCTGTATTGGGATGGGCAGACAAAACGCAACAAAGCACCAGCTCAACACAAAGAACTTAGTAGGGCCTAATGCTGTGGGTAAAGAAAACAGACAGGGTATTCGGGAACTTAGGGCCTCTTATTTTTAAATGCCCAAATGTTTACCAGCTGACCTTCCCCTTTACTGCGGTCTGGGAAGCAAGGTGCATACAATAAAGTTCAAACCAATCAACTGCTTTCAGCTGTTCTTGTGCAATGAATTTTTAAACATTTGGTCATTAAGCCTAATATATATGCAGGTCAGTTTTTGAACAGGATGGGAACAGTTTGGGAGCAGATGCCACGGTACTGCCTTGTGGAAAGGGGATAGTAAAGGAGAGTGGAGGATATTTATATGACTCCACCCATTAGGTTCAATTTCTCCCAGTTCTATTGCATCCCAGCCACCTCTGTATGTTGCTTTAATGGTCAGGAATAGTTATTAACTTCTGTTGTCACTCCTTTTTATTAATTGAATGGCAGCCCGAAGACCATAAAGAGAAGACCCTGGGCTGGTTTTCTCTTAAACTGGACCCTCTATGAATATAGTCTGAAGATGGTTTAGATGAAAATTGGCCTTGTGTGTTTGATTGGTGAATGGCACATGGATTTGTTAGTTTCTGAGCAGTCTGTGCTAGAATCTTCAACTTATTTTTGAACATCAATGAGCTGAAAGCTTTCAGTGGTAAAGAATTTAAATCACTTAACCATTTCCCTTTGCTACATTCTGGTGGCCATATGTATGGGGGTAGCTTTAATGCTGATATCATGGGGGTCAAACATAAGATTGTACTGAAGATGGGAAAATAATAAGACCCAGTATCCTACAAATCAGTTTAAAAGGTTATCTTTGTTAGCTCAGACTAGCAACCTAGTTCAAATGATTGCATTCCTCATAAGGAACTTCTTACAGCAGCATTCACCAAATTTTATAATATGCATTGCCCCTCCATGTCCCAAATAAGGCAGGAGGGGAAGCTGCTGAAGTTCATGTTTTAGATTAGGACATACATAAAATCGCATCTCAAAGTTACCCCAACATATAAAACTCCAATGTGGCCAGGTATGTTTGGATGGTGGAAAAACAACCAACCACAGCTTGCTGATAAAATAAAGAAGTGTGGGGGAAATGCAACAACTAGCTTTATAAGGTACAGCTGGTCATGTATAGGACCTTTTGTAAAACTAAAGCTCCTATATAGCAGCTGGCAGTTTGCTTTAAGTAATATTGGAATAGCCAGTAATTTCAACACTATCAAAATTGTAACAAAGCAATAAAGTGGGGGTATTAACCCTGACCCCCCTTTTTGTGGTAGCAAAATTCTTTACTCTTCACAAACTATCAGAGACATAGAAAATTATTCATAAATGAATATTTAATTGACACAAATATAATTTCCAGTATTCTGTCTTAAAGTATTCAACCCTGAAGATTAAGAAAAGTAAATGTGTTTTACTGGGAGAAAATCATTATTGATAGATATCTTTGTAGAATAACTATGAGAAGGGAGGTATGGGGTGAATCATTTATATTTTAAATAAGCAAATATCTAAAAGTTATTAAAGTGTCGATAGTATGTGTAGACATTTATATGGGCTTAAATATCAAAGTTTTCCTCATAAAATTAAGGAGAACTGATAAACCAGCAGCCTTATGACAACCTACTCTAAATAGAAGGTTTGTTTCGGAGTTCTCATTTGAGAAGAAGCCAAATAATATTAAAAAATCCATACACAAAAACATTGAGGGGTCTCTGGGATTTTCTTAGAACACAAAACTAGATGTATGAGAAAAGTAAGATTCCTCTGATCAAGAAAGAGAAATTTCAGATTTAAGACCTAAATTTTTAAGGAATGAGGCTACAGGTGATTTACCCCCACATATGTGGAGTGTGCTTCAATTAACTAGTAATAGAAAGGAGAGGGAGATGATCAGGAAAACGCGACAGAATGAGCAAGGGGAATTTTAAAAGCCTTTGCTAGAGCTTTATAAATATAAGGAGATAAGCTAAAAACAATCATCGGTCCAGTTCACTAGGCAACATAATAAAAATATTTTTTCGTAAATCATTGCTCTGTATCTGACAGAATTTTAAATAAGAAAATATGACTCATTTTAATAGTTATTACCTAGTAAATACCTTTTAAAAATATAGATACACAGCCATGTCACTAGGAAAGTTTATTTTTAATAGCCTTTTATTTTTTATGTGCCACAAAAAACAATGGTTTGTGCTCCCTCTGTTGGCTTTTCAGCAGCAGTTAATTCACAAATTCCATTCCTGGAGGTATCCTGCCATAGCTGGGTGCTCTTGCAGCTGAAGCAAGGGACAGGGTGAACTTCATGTATCTGTTAAACGTGACGTCATCCCATTTTCATTTCTTGTAAATAATGCAGAAAGCAGAAGATATTAGTAATAGAATAGGGCCATTTCACAACTAAAGAAGAATATAGATGCCTCTGAAATGTCAGGTCAGGTTTTTTTTTTATTTTTTTTTATTTATAAAAGGCAGTTCTTCTAATCATTAAAGTTGATGAGGAAACATATTAATGCAACAATTGATTTCCTGTTTATTCTCTTAATTGATTTTGTACCTGTAAGAGCTGCAAGCTTAACATAAAAGGACTGAGTACTGAAATGAGGAACAATTTATTTTCACACCCTGGTCAGGGAAACTTAAAAGGGAAAAAACCCTAGAACTTAATTTATTTTCCTATTTTTAAAAAAGTAAGTTTGGGAACAAAATTATTCTATGTACTTGATTACTACTCACCTCCATTCTTTCTGGCAAGGCCTCCTAAGGCTCTGGATTTGCCGAAAGAAACTTGTTCATGATGAGTGCGCTAGTCTCCAAGATTTTTTTGCAGCTCTTGTCTAAATGTTGCGTCTTAGGCTTTAAAGCCTAGAATATTTACTCTGAGAACTTGAAATCTCAAGTATGTCAATTTTTCGGGCTCATGTATTTTTGGTTTAAATTATATAATTCTATGTCTTGAAAATCTTATTTTCCTTCGTAGGCATCTTCTCAATGTTCAACAAGTGGGTTCTTTTCAAAAGCCGATTAGGAAAGAATCATTGCAACTACTAACTGAGCATTTGTTATGTGCTAAGCTCTACATGTGTGTTATCTCACTTCATCTTCGGAACGACCCTTTAAGGATTATCAGAGGCGTCATTGTAAGGCTCATTTGGCAGGAGAGAGATTAAATACCTTGCCTAAAGTCACAAGTCTGATGAGAAGCAGAGCTGGGCTAGGCTTCAAACCCAGGAAAAGTGATGCCAAATCCTTGTTCATAGAACAGTGGTTTTCCAACTTAAGTGGTCAAACAAACCATCTGGGGATGCCCTTAAAGTGCAAGAAGCTCTGTTTCAGTAGGTGTAGGGTGGGACCTGAGATTTTACATTTCTAATGAGCTCCCAGGTGATGCTAATTCTGGGAATCCTAGCACACTTTGAATAAATAGGTTCAAGGCCATCGGTTCTCAAAATTTAGCAACCTCAGAATAACCTGAAAGGCTTGTTAAAACATGGATTTCTAAGCCCCATACCCCAGTGTTTCTGATTCAATAAATCTGGAATGGAATGTGCTAATTTGCATTTTGAACGGTTCGTAGGTAATGTTGATGCTGCTGGTCCTGGTACTACACTTACAGACTCACTTTCATAAAAAGATGAAGCCCTGCCCATTAAATTCTAATTCTGCAGTCATTGGAAGGGGCTGGCAAGAATAGTTTTCATAATAGCCACAAGCGATTTTTACAATCAGGTAAATTTGCAAAACATAATTTTGTTGTAAGATATACATATAGCATGTTACGTCAGAGTGTAGTGTTCTATGGTAAGGCTATGGTGTAATAGACTATATTTTATTACTCACCAAAGACAATAATATTTTATATTATGCAAAGAATATTCTACCATAGAGAAAATCCATATATAATTTTTTAAAATAATGATTTCATTTTAGTTGGTTTTTGGTGGAAGTTTCTTTGAAGCCATAAAAGTTTCCCAGAGCAGGGCCTGATGTGCAGCTTGACATAGTTTATTTTATTTTATTTTGGTATGTTTCTCAAAATGCTGACTATGGCGCACATGTCCACTTAACCTTGCTTTTTGGAGGATTTTAATCTGGTAGCTGTGACTTTGCAATTACACTGAGGGGGCACGTGAGATCTGTGTATGCATTTGCCGCTTTGTTCAACCTAGAAATCCTAACAGAATCCAAGTCAGAAAAACATTTGCTGAGGACATTGGCTGAGGCAAGAAATTACGATACTCACCTGAGTTTTCCACCACAAGCTCAGTCTGCATATGTACCCAGGCAAAGAAGGTGCTAACCTCTTCACTCACGGCATCTTCTGGTTTGTATGCTCTTTGTCCTCTTTCTCACATCTGGCTTTGGGCTAGGTGTTGCTGCTAGTAAGAAACACACCTCTCATTTAAACATGCATGAACGAAGACTGCAAAAGGGGCACACTGCAGGGAAAGTGGAGAGAGATCAAATGTTCCTTATGAAAAACAATTTAAATGTCTATTCACTGTAAAAAGAAACCAGGAGAAAAACACTCCACATCCATGACTGTGTCTTACTCTTGTTTACCAGAAAATGAGACACTTTGGAATGTTCTATCCACTTCCGACTTTCAGCAAACATTCTTAGATACAGTTTTGACCATGAACAACACCAGTTTCAACTGTGTGGGTCCACTTCTATGTGGATTTTTTTCAACAAATACTGTAAATGTATTTTCCTTATGATTTTCTTAACATTTACCAATGGCTTACTTTATTGTAAGAATACGGCATATAATACATATAACATACAAAATACATGTTAATAGGCTATTTACGTTATCGGTAAGGCTTCTGGTCAACAGTAAGCCATTGGTAAAGTTTTTGGAGAGCCAAAAGTTATACACTGATTTTCGACTGTGCTGAGGGTTGGCACCCCTGACCCCTATATTGTTCAAGGGTCAACTGTAGTTAAATATACAAAAAGTATGTAGAGTAATATGACAAATACAAGTATATATACCACTTGGGTTAGGAAATAAAACACCAATATAGTTGAAATCCCTCACCTAGATCATTTATTCCCCCCTCCTTGATAAACACTCTCATGTGAAATTGGTATTTATCATTTTCTTATATATTAAACTATTATGTGTTTGAATGCTTAAGGAATAAACAATATTATTTCGGAGGTTTTGACCTTTACACAAGTGGTTATCATACTTTGGGTATTCTTTTGCAATTTGTTTTTATACATAATGCACTTTTATGTTAAGTATGGCCCTAGCTCTTTTGTTTTCATGCTCTACATAGTGTGATATGAATACACTACAATTCATAAACCTATTCTCTTATTTAATGGACATTCACATTGTTTTTATTTAAAAATCTTTGTAACAAGGTTGCAATGAATATTCTTCAAACTTCTAGTGCAAATTTGTGGTGGTTTTCTTGGGTACCATATTAGCTTTACTAGGTGTTGATTTGTCCAAAATGGTAGCCAATATGTCCAGTATGTCTTATGCTATACTGTCCACTTGTGGATATTGAGCCCTTAAAGTGTGGCTACTTTGAATTAAGCTGTCCTGTAAGTATAAAATACACACTAGATTTCAGAGACAGTATGAAATAAAGAATGTAAAATATCTCAATAATTTTTTAGATTCATTATATTTTGAAATATTTTGAATATATTGGGTTAAATAAAATATATTATTAAAATTAAACTTCCCTATTTCTTATTACCTTCTTAAAATATGCTACTTGAAAAGTGCGACTGCATTTGTGGCTCACATTGTATTTTTATTGGGCAATGTGGCCCAAATGATCTCCAACGTAGTTATACCAATTTCATCTCCTACCAGCAATGTTTAAGAACTCCCTCATATTCTGGCTAACACACAGTATTGTTGCACTCTCATTTTTACCATTTTAGCTGTGAAATAATATCTATTTGTGGTATGATGGCATTTAACTTATTATTGATGAGGTTTAAAATCATACATATTTATTGTCTATTTTATAGGCTTCTTTCTCCGTGGATGCCTCTTGACAATTTTTTTTAAATTGAGCTATTTGTTATTTTCTTTTTGTAGGAGCTGTAGGAGTTATTTTCTTATGTAGGAGTTGTGTATATCTTAGAAACTTTTTTTATGGTCCCTTTTGATATTATATAGAAATGTTTAATTTAATGTATCCATTTATTGACTATGAGGACTTGAGCTTTTTAGTAAATAACATTTTGAAACATTTTAACAGGGTTAGGAATTTTCTTTGTTTTAATAACTGCTTTATCCCCAGCACCTAGAACAGGTCCTGGTATGAATAGGAACTCAATAAATATTTGCTGAATGAGTTACATCACCTTTCTGTGGCTTTCTGAAGTCTATATTATGCCTTTATCATCAGCTTCCTTCCTCAAGATTTAGAATCTTTCCTGTTTAGCTTAATGTAGCTTGCTTGCTTTCTCTTTGAAGCTCATTGGTTTCATATCTTTCACTCTACTGACAATTTGTACTTACAAAGTGTTTCTCAAAGTGTATTGCTTGCAATAGCAGTTCTAAAGCATATTAAAAATATTATGTGAAAAATAGATTGTCATAGACAAATAAAGTTTGGGAACTAAGTTGGACAATTTTTGGTATTACAGGACGTCTGGAGACTTTGATACTCCGATTGTGGATATCTAAGACTGGGGTGGATATAGGGTATAGGATTTCCCAAACCTATTTTACCACAGGCATGCATTTTTTAAGAAAATTATTGTACAATTCCTGCTCCAAATAAGAGATTTTTAAATAATCCATGGTTAAACCTATCAGAGGACTGAATTAAAAACTCCCAGACTATGATTACGCAAAAGCTAAATGTTGAATGTATTTAATAATTTGGAAAAATCAAGTTTTGAAATTCACACACATTAACTCAACTGAATTTCAATGTAAGTTGTTTTCTTAAAATTTTAAAATCATTCCCCCTTCACCATGTCTGGGTGGGCATGTCACCCACATCAGGTGGTGTACTTTAAATTAATGTAATTAATGGAACATACGGAAAGTTAGCTTTTCTTTTCAAATTAGAGAGAATATTTTTGAAATAAATGCTTTCTAATATGAAAGATATTTCTGTGCCCTTTGAGATTTCTCTTGCATCAACAACTTAGGATAGGAAAATATTCTTTTTTTCTTTTTATTCTAAATTTAACATTCATATTTAAAAAAAAATGACATGTTCTCTCTTAGCATAGAAATTAGTTCTGTAAGCATTGGGACATGGTGTAGAATAGACAGAAAAGCATGCATTATGTCCTTGCATACAGTGTGAAGGAAGTTTTAAATTTATACAATTCTCTTTTGTTTGTTTCTGGTTTAAGGCTGCAAGCTCTCTTGGTGTGGGAGGGCTTAGAGATGACATGATCAAAAAAATGATCCACAATGCAATACCAAATTGGTAAAGCCAATTTAGAGGGCAAACTGGCAATTTTTATGAAATTCAAAAATGAACATTTCCTTTGGCCAAGTAATTCCATTTCTTGGTATCTACCCTAGAGAACTCACTGATATACATTAGGGTACATATTTAGAAATATGCATTGAAGTAATTATTTGTAATAGTGAAAAACAGAAAAAATATAGACTATTTAAATGTTCTTTACCAGAGGGATACTTTTAAACACTAGACATAGACGTACTATGGTGTTACCGCTGGGGATGATCTAAACCTGTTGTTGCCCCAGTGGCACTGAGGGGATCTCAGTTTTTTTCTGCTGTTGCAGTAAAGAATTACAGATCATTGAAATTTAGGAAAAGTAAGATATATTAAAGTATATTTCAAGAGAGAAATGGTCTATGCCAGAGATGGCTGCAGCACCATGGAAGTGGGGAGGTCTGCATTATATTTGGGCCATCATGGGTGGTTATAAGGGTGGAGCTAGACGATTGGCATGTGAGGTAATTTTGATTGACATTTTGCTGTTATATAAGCTTTTATCTACTGCGTATGCGGTTACCCAGAATTTAGTTAGTTATAATTAGATTCATGCACTTTTGGGCAAATGTATGATATTATGATGTTGGTATAATGAGGCCGAGATAAAGGGAGGACAGTGTCTGTACGAACTGCACAGATGTTTGTGGCTGGCCTAAATCTGTGGCTATTCCTGTGGTTTTTATTTCTTCATATTCTAGGACGTAAAGGTAATTTCAACGATTAAGTGGGTGTCTCAGGGAGGTCCTAAGGAAGGTCTATGGGTTAGGCCTGCATTCCCCTGTTGCTCGTGTCTACCTATCTGCCTAACAATGGGGTTATACAGAGTAGTTAAAAAAATTATTAATATGTCTAAAGATATGAAAATATCTCCAAGATATATTTTGAGCGGGAAAAGTAAGTTGTAAAACAGAGCATACAAAATGATTCTATTTTGTTTTAAAAACACAACACTATGTATTTCTACAGACATATACGATCTAAATGTAGTAAGTAAATATAGTATGAAAAAATGTAGTTATATGTGGTGGGGGTACTTGAATTAAAAAAAATAATCAGGGGAGGCATAAAAATATTTTCTTCTTGTATTACTTATGTAATTATATATTAAAATTTTCAGTAATGCCTCTTTTTAGGCAGCATAGCCCACTAACTTGACTTGTTTTTATAAAATGTGCGCTGTGGTACAGTCAAATGTGTAAAAGGTTAAAGAAAAATTTAAATCAATAAATTTAATTTATTTATTTAAATAAATAAATTTTAAATAAATAAATTTTATTTATTTATTTAAATAAATAAAATTTAAATAAATAAATTTTATTTATTTATTTAAATAAATGAAATTTAAATAAATAAACTTTATTTATTTATTTAAATAAATGAAATTTAAATAAATAAACTTTATTTATTTATTTAAATAAATGAAATTTAAATAAATAAATTTTTCTTTAACCTTTTACACATTTGACTGTACCACAGCGCAAATTTTATAAAAACAAGCCAAGTTAGTGGGCTATGCTGCCTAAAAAGAGGCATTACTGAAAATTTTGTTTACTTTTTAGATATGCATACTTGTATTATTTTAAGGACCATTTCCTTAAGACAAGGGGCAGAAATGTGGGAGAAATTGAGATCAGCGAGATAGCAAGAGCACATTTTGAAGATTCTCCACTAGACAATTTTTCCCCAAGACAGGACATGTAGAAACATATTGCCAATAACAAAGTCAGTTCTGGCTTTCAGAAACAGAGGAAAATAAAAGCGTCCCCGGGTGGAATTCCTTTGAAGACTATCTGTGTTGTCCATTGTTGACATTCTTCCTTTGGAAAGGAATCGGCAAATATGTATGCGGTGGCTGCATCCCCAAACTGGGCACTAGGTTAGAAATATGCCAAAGCAAAGGCACTAGATACATGCCAAGATCTGAATATCTTGGGCTGTAAAAACAGGTAGAGAGGCCCGCTCAGTTGAAACCTGCAATTGGTTATTAGGAAGAGCAGAGAGGCGTTATGGGGGAATTTATGAACCTATTTGAACATCATAAGTTTGAAATTTCCAGACAAAATTGAGCCTTGTACGGTTCCATTTATCACACTTTCCATTTCAGGCTGGCTGAGATGGAGGGAGTTTAAGTGACAGCTTGCTCATCCTCACCCCCAGGCCACCTGATGAAATTGTGGAGCACAGCCTGCCTGGCACGTAGGAAGTAGATAAAGAGAAGGGAACTAGCAGCAGGGGAATGTGAAATAGGGAGCTGTGGAGGTGGCACTGACGAGAGGGGAAAAAGAGGTGGGGCGGGGTCTGATAGGAAGACCTGTGAATGAGAATGAGAAGACTTGCAATGGAGGCCTCCTGCCAAGAGAAGGATAAAAGAGGATGGAGCAGGAGGACAGGGTGGAGAAAATAGCTCAGCTGTTCAAGTAGAGCACTTGAAATAGAGGGGATGTTGATTTAGAAAAGTAATTGGTCAAAAAATCCAGAACAACAAAAGAAACACAGAAAGGTACTGCCTGGAGGAAGGAAGTCTCTTGCATTTTTATTACTGCTTTTAAAATGGGAGAGAACAGTAAAAATGGATGGAATTATTTTAGCATCTCTAAACGTGTGGCTACCTGCCTTACTGTGGCCAGGATGTTTGCTTGGCTGCCTAGGTTTTATTTCCTTAGAAAGTTGGAGAGGTAGCTTATCCATTCCTATCAGATGTATGGAAATGTTTCCTTGACACAATGTAGCTCTCTGTGCTTCACTGGGCAAGAAAAAGGGACAAAGAGTGAGAAAGATCCAGTTTAGCAATTTACAGTGCTTTCCCCTTCTGTTTTACCTCAGGCTACTATTTCTCTCTCCCATTTGAGTTTCTGTTAAACACACTAAAAGTTTGCAGTGTGTTTTTGTTATTTTCACACACACACACACACACACACACACACACACACACACACCCCGAGTTACCTTTGGGAAGAACAGATCATAGACTCATAGAAATTCAAAACTGAGTTGGATTAATCCAAGGCCACACATTTTTTTTTTGAGGGGTTCACTTGAGACACATCAGTAATACAAATTTGTTTTGAAATCAGATTTAGCAGAATTGTTTTCAACAAATACCATCAATAAGTCTGTATTTCATGAAAACAAAAACATATTTTGCAAATGAAGGAGGTCGTTTATTGCCAAAAGTGTTTCGCATATAAAAAATATCACACTTTACCTGAGAAAATTAGTCGTGAATTAATGACTATATTTTGTCTATATCCACCCTCCCTATTTGCTGGTAGTAAAAAATTTACCCTTGAAATAAAGTGCAATGCTTTCTCCTCGTGAACTCACAGAGATATCAGTCATTTTATAAAATGAAAATTGATAGTTTGGTAAGCAATTAACATGTGCCTCTTTCAGATAGAGCCAAATGTTTCATTAGATTTTTAGATAATGGCATTTCGAGCCTTTCATTCAAACACACATGTAGTGTCTTAGAAATGGTCCCATTTGAAGCTATTTCTGAGACTATAAAGGACGAACATCTCTCTGTACAGTAAAGCCTAACAATGGGCCATTTTTAACTTGAGCTTCTGCATTAAACTGCAGGCCACAGTCAACAATTGATGTCTCATGAGATGGCCCAAGTTTAAGTGATATCTATTGGTTCAGGTGGCCATTCAGAGCTGTCAGTTGTTTTCAAGTGCATCAGAGAGAGTGCATGCTACCAAGAAAGTGAGAAGAGAAACTGGTTCAAGCGTACAATTGATTTGAAAATAACAATCTGAGTCACACTATAGACCTGTGGCTAACCATTGTTTTCTGAAATTCAGAGGGGGAGACAATGAAATAGGTACTCCTTTGGAATTGAGTATGCTGACCCAGCACTTTCTTTGGCTCCCTTCCAAGAACGTAAAATCTGTGCTTTAAAAATGTAAGAGACAATGCTCTGATTGGACAGGATGCCTTAAGGTACTCCAATGCCTTGCACTTCACGTGGGATAGACTGGAAAATGTGTGCTGGAAATCTCTTCCACAATTACAAAATTTCACTTTCAACACAAAAATATCTTACAGGCTAAATGAGAAGTAACACCACTCCAGAGAAAGTGTTGGCTGTCTCCCAGATTAATATGGGGTTATGGTCCATGATTGGGTTAGATGAGGTAAAATTTTCCTCCTACTCTTCCAGATATACAGGAAATTGTTGTGCTTGAAATAGATTTGGGCTAAGTAACTAATTAAAAGAATTTGGATCAAGAAAAGTGACATGGAATGTGATGTAGATATTTCCAGTTCTTAATCAGGAACCTTATTGCTAAAAGGTTGAAAGATAATTGAGAAAATAATTTATATGGTGGTGAGAGTTATTTGTGTGAAGATAAAATACAGAGTCCTTTTCATTGAGATGGAGAAGCTGCCAAATAGCTCTTGGTGATAATTCTATGCACAAAATTTTCATAGTGGGCTTCAGTACCTTGCCAGATGAAAGCTTTTGCTCAGTTTAAAGTTGGAAAAGAGATTTGAGTCTCCACCAAGGATAATGTGTTAAGCTTGGTAATTAAAGACTGTTTTTCATAAATAATGCCAAAAGCACATTGGGAGCATTGGGCTCATATATTACTATACTTTAAAGAAATCAAGGACCTAATAACATTCTTGATAGGATCACACACACACACACACACACACACGCGCGCGCGCATGCGCGCGCACACACACACACACACACACATTTAATTATGGGACATGAGATAATATTATACGGTCTTTCTAATCAAATATTATTAAATGATATTAAAGGAAATTATGCCTATGGTGACTGTAAATAATGTCAGGTTTTAAAAATATCATAAAAATTTTCAGTTACATAATCCACTGCTACTCCAAATGTGGTCCATGATCTGGTACTGATCCATGACAAGCCCACAAGAAGAGAGATATAGACATTGAGACTAAACATTTAGAAATGGTTGTAGCAATAAGACAATGACTATTGAATGTCATAACTAAAAAATGAATTGTTTCCATTTGTTTTTTCAATTTTCTATTTCATATTTATTGTATTTTTTAAATGCATTGGTCTACAAGGTTAAAAAATCTCCTTCACAGACAATTTGAGAAATACTGACATTAGCTATACTTCTAAGAGTCTCAATGCTATGATTTGAGTTCTCATTATCTTTGTATTCGAAGAAGGTACATAATTTAACCTCTGTTTAATAAGGAAACCAGGCCATATATCGAATCTGGCCATTGTGGCTCTCACTGACTCAGTCTTACGCCACTCTTCTTCATTTATTCTGCTCCAACCCTACACCTTTCTTTCTGTTGTCAAACCCACCAAGATCCTTCCTGACTGTGAGTCTTTGCACTTATTCTTCCCTTTGCTTGGAATGTTTTTCCTTCTTTTGCTGCAAAGGATTGATCTTTGCTACATACATCTCAGCGTAAATGTCATGTCCTTAGGCTGAGGCCTCCTTAACTCTAATGGAAAAATAACTACCTTCCAAGTCACCTTGTACTATTCTTTCCATGCCACTATCATGACCATTTATTTTTAAATTGTTTATTGTCTATTTTCACATACTAGATTGTTACCCAACAAGAGCAGGAAACTTGCCTATTTTTTCACTGTTGTGTACTCAAAGCCTAGAGTGGTGTATAATGCATTGGCATATTTTTCATCAAATGACTAATAGACCGTCTGAATATCTGTATTCCTCTAATAAAGCATAATCTCCTCAAGGATAGGTTTTATTTTATTCCTTTATGTATTTGTAGAATTTGAGCACAGTGCCTAGCATAGAGGAGCTACATGAAAAATATTTTATGAGAAAATAATAAAATCCCGCTTGGAGCACCCACCTGGGTGTCCCATGGGCCATAGGACTCATATGTTTGCATCTAAACCCATCATCCACCTCTGCAGTCTTCAGTTTTCATCATCATTTACCAGGTCTCTAGTGTCAAACTTGATCCTGCTTTCACCCTCATTCTTGATCACCAAATTGAGAAAACTAAAATTTAATTGAAATTCTAATATTTTTTTAACCTTTTGATTATATTCTTAGTTTTGCTCTTGAGAAAATTTTTTAACGTAGGTAGATTTATGGTTCTCTTCTTTATGAGATGTGCTTTTTTGTCTCGTTTAGAGAGTCCCACGTATTTACTACAGTGGACACTGTGGTGCTCTGTCTAGTTCTCTTGACTCTTTTTTACCAGTTTTACAGTTTTACACCTCCCCACTTCGGTGTGCTTTGCTTTCAAAGGTTCCCCCTTGCTCCTTTCCTCAGACCACTGCCCTAGGATTACTGGAGATGCTTCTACCGCCTGTGCAGAAAGCTAGCAGTACTTGAAACTTTCTATCTCCCTATGGGTAGTATGGAGCTAACAACTCCCTTACCTCGAAGTGGGACAAAGTCTGAGGGGTAGTTTATTCTCCAGAGCTCCCCGAGGGATCAGGCTAAGGCTTGGACTTCCCCTGAGGCTGGTTTACTTCTATTTTTCACTAACAGAAGCTAAGCACATTACATAATTACCAACACAGAGTTCTTTCTTTTTCTAACCAACAGCATATGAAGAGAATTGCTTTTAGTATTTCTTAAGAATATTACCTCTGTGGGGGTAGAAGGAACAAAATAACAGCTTGGAAATTGAAGCTTCCTATGTACTCATTTTCCATGAAGCAACTCATGAAAGCCTCTGCAAACATGAGAGAGGGCCAGCAACCATTGATGTAGCAGGTAGGGTTTGAGGAAAGAGAGAAAAGAAGAGTGTCTGGACAATGGACTTGTCCTACAGAGCTGAATGGAAGAACTGAGATTGAAGGTAAACCCCCAATATTATATTATGGAGACAAAGGAAAGCTTATAACCCACATGTGTATCTCTGCCTATCTTAAAGGCTTTTGACTTTACATACAGAGTTGTATTTCCATAAGAAATTAAATCTAAAGTCAGTGTATGTGATATATGTTGTTAAAAAATGTAAGTAATGAAACACTAAATCACATTCATTGTGGGGAGATAATTTTTCTATAAAAAGCATTCAAGAACGAAATCCTGCAAATGGAACAACAGATTCATGTTTCTCATCTAATATTCACGCTAGGGTAGAAGCATATTGAACGGGTGGTAAGCAAAATAGTGACATTTTTAAAATTGTTAGTTTTCTCTTTCATACTTTGTTTCACTCTCGGGAGGCCTTCCTCTCTTTATGAAACGAAACATATAAATTTAAGTGGATTAAATGTTGATATAATACTATGTTAGTATATTAAGACAATTCCATTGTAAAAAAATCAGATGGGTTGGAAATATGGATGAGGAAACTGAAGCATCAGACATATGAATGAACAGAAGCAGTTTAAGGAGAGAAAAGTCTTCCTGAATCTACCAGAACTAACCTTAACTTGGGAGGGCAATGAAGATAACCGTGAAGGAAATAAAAGTTTTTTATTGTTCATAAGTGCAAGATCTATAGTCGCTTCTGAATTAGAAGAACACATTTAATTAATTTTTAATTACAAATTTTTAGCAATGGAAAAAAAACTTGCACTCATACAGGAAACGGATAATTATTTTAACATTTGGTGGCCTTTTATTAAATATTCTGAAAAATATAAACTCTGTAGATGCCAAATTTTGCAACATGATCTTCTTCAGTCTGTTACTATACAGAAGTACGCAGCTGAGTGGAAAGAAAAGTTTCTCTGCTCAGAAGATGGCTTTTATTTGTCTGGCCTAACGTGCTTTCCTACTCAGTGCTATTTTAGAAAGATTATACTTATAAAAGGTTTACTTGCTATCATCTTAGACCAGACTTGTTAATAGAAGCCTTTTTTAAAGAAGAGGATAAAAATAAAAATACAATGTAGTTAGATATAATACATGTTTACCTTTGTCAAAAATTAATACCTTCTGTACTAAATATTAAAATTTTATCAGCTATGCTTCGCATAAAAACTCAGTAATTATTTTGATTTTTTTCCTCTAATAGAGGATAAAACACTCAAAAATTATCACTGGACAGGAAACCTAATAAAAAGTCCTATTATTGGAAAGAAAAGCAGTATTCTATATTTAATTCTAGTCAAACTTGGGAACATAAAAAAATAAAGACTGTAACCATCAAATATAAAGAGACTGGCTGCTGACTTTGGAAACTCAGGCTGGTCTAACCATATCTTTTACAAAGTGTGCATGCTTGGGCCAGAAATGTAATGTATCTGAACCTTCTCTGTAGAATGGTGGTGGTACCTAGCCAACATCACTACTACATCTGTCTTCTAAAAAGAGAAGATGAGGTCCTTTATCCTATGACACAAGAAGAGTAGCATGCAGGCCAATTGCCTTGTGTTAGTTGCATGGAGGGTCTTGCTGGCTATGGGGGACCAATGCCGATGACTGAAGCTGTCCTTGCTCTGATCCTTGTCTGTGTGAGTGAAGTGTTGTTCCATCCAGTGCTTAACCGTGTTGTGTTTTCCTTGCTGAATTTGATACCATGATGCAGTGGGCAAAAGTACTCAGATCTCTATTCCTGGTGATAGGTGACAGATATCATTTGCCCCACAAAAATAATGAGTGATCTAAAGAAAAACAAAGTAGAATAATAGTACAGGCAGTTTTGCAAGTATAGCAAAAATCTCGACCTTGACTTGCTAAAGACTAAAGTTTGGCAAATGCTGGATTGATCTAATATTTTATATTTCTATGGAGAGGAAAAAATTTTCCTGGTGACTGCCTCAGCAAAACTGGGTATTAGGGTCAAGGGTATTCTGATGGCTTTGCTTTACCAGTCCTCAGCTTGATTCGGGGTGGGATGGGGTTGTTGCTTTGCAGGGATCAGACAACTAGAGAGCAACTCAGAGACCTTAGAGAGAAAGGCGACAACTCTACTTCTGTTTTTTTTTTGTTTTTAAAAACAAAACGAAGCACTACATAGGCATATATATATACATGTACAGATTAATGCAATCAGCTCACTCCATTGTACCACTCCATGTGTCGCCAAAAAAAAAAAAAAATGGATAAGACACCTTACCCCTTTCTTTATTTATGGTTTTTATTCTGGAAAAATCTACATAACACAAAATTTACCATCTTATCCCTTTTTAAATGTATGATTCAGTGGCATTAAGTAATTCACATTGTAGTGTAACCATCACCATTATCCATTTCCAGAACTTTTTATCATCCTAAACAGAAACTCTGTTCATATTAAACAATAACTTCTTATTGCTCCCTTCCTTCAATCCTGGTAACCTCTATTATACTTTCTGTCTCTGTAAATTTGCCTATTTTAGGTACCTCATAAAAGTGGAATCAGATATTATTTGTCCTTTTCTGTCTGGCTATTACACTTAGTATGTTTCCAATATTCATTTATGTTATAGCATGTATCAGAATTTCATTCCTTTTTTTTTTTTTTTTTGACCAAGTAATATTCTGTTGTGTGGATATACCACATTTAGTTTATCCATTTCTCTCTTGATGAACATTTGGGTCGTTTCTACCTTTTGCCTATTGTAAGTAATGCTGCTATGAACACTATCCCTTCTATTCAATACTCCACTCAGACAATATGTTCTTTCTTTTTTCTTTTAAAGAGCACCCATAAAGATTGCATTAGTTTCCTATTTCTGCTATAACAAATCATCAAAAACCTAGTGGCTTAAAACAACACATATTTATTATCTTATAGGTCTGGAGTCCAAAATCAATCTCACTAGGCTTAAAGTCAGGTATTGATAGGACTGGTTCCTTTTGGAGATCCTAGAAAAAGATCTGTTTCCTTGCCTTTTTCAGCTTCTAGAGACTGCCTGCATTCCTTGGCCAGTTTCCTCTTCCTTGATTTTCTAAGTGCATCGCTCCAACCTCTGACCCTCCTGGCTCCCTCTTATAAGGAACCTTATAATTACATTGAGCCTACAGAATAATACAGAATAATCTCACCATCTCAAAGTCCTTAACTTAATCACATCTGAAAAATCTCTTTTACCATGTAAGGCAACATATTCATGGATTCCAAAGATTAAGACATGGACATCTTTGGGGATTCATTATTCAGTCCATCACAATTATTTTGACCACTGGCAAATGGCAGGAGGAATCCAGAAGGAGTGGGTCCAGTGGTATTTTCCCATCACTTCTTTGAGGTGAACCTGGCATACCAACTCCCCTAGGGATGGCCCCTTGCATGAGCCAAATGACTTCAGAGTCCTTCCAGGAGTGTGAAACAGAAAATAGTTACACCTGAGCAAAGACAGCCGAAAAACCAACTCAGAGGTAATTTGTCTAGGCCACTGAAGGGATGGGAAATAAAGAGAATACATAAAATATTTCTTCAGTGATTGCTAGGTGCCTGGCATATGCTATCTAATTAATCCATACAACAGGACTCCTAAGTTGCAGAGCAAGTGTGTAGTGGAGCTGGAGATTCAAATACAAGATATCTGGCTCTTCTGGGCTCTCCTGTGGCTCCATTTTGATTGAGTTTATATGACTTTA
Organism: Pteropus medius; assembly: GCF_902729225.1. Lineage (NCBI taxonomy): Eukaryota > Metazoa > Chordata > Mammalia > Chiroptera > Pteropodidae > Pteropus > Pteropus medius. The sequence continues at coordinate 5,062,615 of NW_024353908.1, forward strand.
AAAGGTATCAGAAAGAAGTTAGTAGGTTCCGTTCAGTAGAACTCCAGAGTGTGGCTCAGCAGAGGCCCAGTCAGGGATCAGCAGTGGCTGATGCTTCAAACTGACCAATATATTCATATTCAATATATTCATATATCCTATATGCTTTAAACTGACCAATATATTCATAATCCTTTATCTACAATTCCAAAATATAACACTCTGACACCTAAAAAATTATTTTTAAACTCCATTAGAGGCAAACATGTGACTAGACCCGAGAAAAAGCTATTAGTAGATTTCATTTATTCTGCTTGGTGTGGATATCCTCACATTTTGCTGTGAGAATACTAACATGTTTTATTATTGCCCAGAACCACAAATTCTGGGTTGTTTGTTACATGATATGTAGGATATATATCTTGTACCTTTCTGAAACCTAAATAATTATGAATTCTAAAACATATTTGTCCCGAAGGGTTTGGATAAAGGATTGTGGACTTGTATTTTCCATTAATATCTTATAGTTAATTATATAGTAGAGACACATAACGTGACTGTTCTAATTAAACTCTTTCAGCTGCTAGTACTGGAGCCAACCCAACTACCTTAAGTATCACAGCAACAATAACAACAACAATATTTAAATTTGATTGGCTTTCATAACTTGAAAGTACACTTCAGGCATGGTAGGTTTCTGGGGCCAAAATGATATCTTTTTGGTGCTCCCTCCTTAGGGCTGCTGGCTTTATTCTCTGTGATATTCTTGTTCCACATGGCAAGAATGGTGGCAACCCCAAGGTCATATCCTATGGCTATGATCCAAAAGGAAAAAAATCCCTCCCCTCAAATGTCATATATAAAATTTCAGGGAGAACCTGATTAACTTGATTATACGCTTATTCCTAAATCAATCACTCTAGGGTGACATGTTTCTCAGGCCAGCATAGGTTACATGTGCCTCAATGTTACTGTGGCACGGAGAAGAAGCATGTGATTTATAGTATTACCAGGACTTCAGGAAATTTAGGAAAGTTATAACCTAATGAAAAAAGTGAGTTGGTGCTGTAAGAAATGGGAGAAGACATACTGGGCAGACAAAATAAACAAATGTGACTACTTTTTTCTACTTTACCATTTAATGTCTCTAAAGATTTACTTGCCATCAAATATAGGATTACTAAAACTACTCTATTAAAAAAATATCTTGTTCAAAAAGCATGTGTGTCCTTATTTCAACTCATAATGACCGACATTATCAGAAAACTTTCTTACTTTCCTAAACTAGGTCCCTGACAATGATATTTGTATTATGTGCCCTTAGATGTCTGAACTAAGATGACCAATTAGATTATTTCGTTAGAATCTGAAATGGGACTGAAAGGCAATTGAGCATCTAGGCTGGCTTGTTGAATGGAGACTGTATTCTTATGAACTGTAGAGGGGTCATCCATCTTCCACGTGCAAGATAACTTGAGAAAGCTGCACAGAAAGAAAAGGTTCAAGCAGAACAGAAAAGAAAAGACAAACCAAGAACAAGAGAACCATCTGGGTGTTCAGTTCTTTATTCTGTCTCTTCCAGAAGCTCAGTCTTTCCTGCCCTGGGAATTCATGAAGATGTCTTGCATTCTTAAAACAATCTCACTTATTGCTTAAGCTAGTGAAGCTTGAATGGGTTCTTGTTCCTTGTAGTCAAAAAATCTTAATTATTATTTTGTTTCAATTTTTTAGATCTGAAGTATTCTAGAAATGAAAATGATAGAAGCACCATATATATCCAAACATAAGTGAACTCCTCATCATGAGTATCCATTTACATAACATGAGGACATTTGCTTTAACTACTATCTATTTCAGTATAAAGTAATTGGAAGTTCATCATAGTATAAGATATTTAAGGGGAATCCCTCTTAATCCGAGGAATAATTTTAGGAAGAAGAATCTTACTTTCTAGTCAGATATATACTAACTAGAGGGTGATTTGATGCTAACTAACCAGATTGATGCTAATTAGAGCATGATTGGAACATTGTTAAGGTGATCTCATTAGTTCTTCTGAGTTGATCACATCATAACTCATCTGAGAAATGGAACATGAAGAAGATAATAACACATTTTGATACTCAGTATAACGCACACAGAATCTCTGGCCCAGGCTGCATGTGATCTTCCTGACCAAACCTTGAGGCTGGTAGAAAAACTCAATACAATAATCAAAGAGAAAAGCTGTCCTTAAGGTAACAGAGCTCCAAAGGACAAATTTATTACCAAACTAGTCATATAGCTGCAGAGAAAGTAGAAAAATGAGGTGTAAAATGAAACCAAGAGCTTACAGAGAGCTTTTTATTCATGCAACATGATTTTGTGATAAATTATTTTAAAGCTTTCAAAACCCTAGTAAATGGATTGATATGATAACAGATCTTGTTTTGTGGCTTATTTACTCTCTAAAATTAAATTATGAAGTGGGAAGAACATCAACTCTTTTAGACCACTAGGAAACCATTTAGGGCACTGGACTGGAGAAAATACTGGAAATAATGATTCCAGGGAGAGTTCCTCAAGCCTCTTTATAAACCTGGGGACTTTGCCAGAATACAAAATTCACAAAGACAAGGAAAGAAGAAACAAACACCAAAATAAAGAATAGTTATGCTTGCATGTATGAGAAATTATGCTAAAATTATTGTATCATTGAGTGTGCACAATAACTGAAAATGTGGTATAGAAGAGTGGACCTTATTGTGTGGTCCTCAGACCAGCAGCATGAGCATCACCAGAGGACTTGTTAGAAATGCAAATTCTCAGGCCACACCCATACATACTGAATCCATAATTATGAAGGTGAGACCTAAAAAGCTGTGTTTTAACGTGCCCTCTTGGTGATTCTTATGTGTACCAAAATTTCAGATCCTCTTGAGTAGAAGTGAAGAGAATTGGCTTTCCAGGTAGGCAGATGTGATTTCCTCCCACTGGCTGTGTTATTTTGGCCATTAACATAATATTTGAGAGCCTAAATATCCTCATTTGTGAAAGATAAGAACGAATTCTCATTTCCCACTATTGCAAGGTTTAGGTTTATATTATTTATGAATAGGGTTGTCAAAGTGCCTGATATATTCAGTTAATGGTACCATGTTATGACATCCATTTTAGAGAAGTAGTATGTTGTGAAGCCAGACCATGAACCTAGGCTAGCTGAGTCTGCAGTCCATGCTCTCAACTACAACACTGACTATTTTTCCTACTACAGAACCATTTCCTCTAGCAACTCCACAAGCATCATCTTAATGGATTTACTTATTATATCTAATTACATAAGAAATATATACCTAATGTAGAGTATTAAAAAAACACTCAAAATGAACCCCCAGAAAAAGTCATCATAATTTTGTGATTTAGAGATAATGATTATTATATTTTAGCATGCAGATTTCCAACAAACTTTTGTCATAAAATATTTTAAGTGCTGTTTTTTTCAATCAAAATATTAATAAAGAGCCCCTCTTTCATCTCAATAAATGCATCTAATAATTAGAAAGCAATTTGTATTACATGAAACATTTTAATTTATATGCTATAAAGTAGTATATTTCCAAAATTGTGAATGTAACCAAAATGGGCATTATAGTTGTCATCCTAATATCTATTGTTCCCTTCTTCCATTATGCTGCAGCCAGGTGGTTTGAATGCTTCCAACCCAGGCCCAGCTCTAGGAATGAACTCTAATTTGTTTAAAACAGTGAAAGTTATTTCATTTACCTAGTCACATAATTGGTTTAGAGAAATACACTAATGAAAGCTTTCCCATTTCCTTAGCTAAATAGTTGGCTCATGGGTGAACCTATAATCCAAGCTGGTCTAGTTAGATGGCAGCTATGGATGTTTGTTTGAGAGAAAAATATTTCCCCTCTGGACTTAAATAAACAAACATGTAGCTACGAGGCATTGATAGTCATCATATGACTAGGAGGAGGACCAGACTTAGATTAAAACTGATACCTTCCAATACTGACTTGAGAGATGGGAAGATGAATTTTATGGAGTCCCTTATAAATATTTCAAGGATTTAAAATAAATTATGAAAATAATGAGGAAACAATAAAGAATCTCAGTAGAGAAGTAAAAACTATGAAAAGAACCAGTTTGTAGAAATGAAATTACAATATTTGAAATTAAAAATTCACTGATGAGCAAACTATAGATTAGATGATAAAAAGGAAAAAAAGAAGACAGCAATAAAATCTATGCAAACTGAAGTACACAAGCGGACAAAAGTAAAGGAAAAGAAAAGGAAAGGAAAAATTCTACATCAGAGCCTAAGGGAACTGTGGAACAATATCCAGCTAACTAATATACATGTAACTGGCATCCCAGAAGGAGGTTGGGGCAGAAAAATATTTTAAGAAATAATGGTTAAAAATTTCTAAATTTAATGAATAATAATAACTCATGTTGAAAATACTCAGTAAATCAAAGAAGGAGAACAGAAAAAAACTATACCTCAGCACATCATAATCAATCAAATGATAAAGAGGAAAATCTTAAGGCATGCTGGAGTAAAAAATATACATATGGAATGATGATAAAAATTTCTGTTGATTTCTCATTAGAAACAATGCAAACCAGATGGCTAAGACATAACATTTTTAAAGAGCTGAAGGGAAAATGAACTTGCCAAGCTAGAATTCTATATCCAGAAAAAAATATACATAAAAATGAAGTCAAAATAATATTTTAGACACACAAAAGCTTTAATAAATAGCTTTAAACATTTCTTTAAAAGTAATTGAAAGCCAACTTCTGGTTAACAGTGGAAAAGTGAAATGTTTATGCTCACCTCATCATGCAAAAACTATAATATTCCACATTAGAAAAACATTTAAAGACACTAGAAACATCTAAGAGTAGACAGAAACTAGAAGAATTTAATTTCAAATAATACAACTGCAAGAGATAAGAATTTAACTTTTTGGTTTTCTGGTTCAACAATGTAGCTTAACTCTTGTGACTAAAACTGAGGACAAGGGTGGGGGAAAAACTGTAGCCTATTGGCTAAAGGTTTCAAAAATCAGAATACGAGCCTAAAAAGAAGTTGGAAATTTAGGGGGAAAATATGAGAATTATGAGAACCTAATATACCCAACATGAGAACATAAACAATCCAAATCACTGGTGGCATTTAAACTAGGAGAAAGTTTGAGATGGGGAGTGTGGTCAAGAAAGCTTGCAGAGACCAGAGAGAAATAGTCTTAAAAGATAGAACCACATGGAATCAGATCTGAGAGTCTGACACTTTTCTTAACTGGGCATGTGCTATAACTGTTTGAAGCCCAAGTGGTAGAAAGATGAAATGGATGGACTTAGGATGCCAGAGTACAATCTGGAGTCAACGGAACAGTTGGGAATTAGAGAGCAATCCTTAGAAACAGGGAATTACAGAGAAAGCCACATTTTGAAGGTACAGGGAAACAGACTAAAAAATACAAAAAAGAAGACATAAAATGGATATCAGCAACTGTGTATTTACCAGGTGTCAAAGCTTGCAATTTGCCTAGTTTTTAACCAAAATTTACCAGACCTGAAAATAAATAAGAAAGTATGACTCACACTCAGAAAAAATAATGGTTAAAAAAATACTGACTTTGATGGACTCAGATATTGGATTTGCTAGACTATAACTTTAAATCAGCTATCAACTTCAAAAATTACATGAGCTAGATAATTATTTTGTAATAATGAAAACACTTTCAAATGATTTAAGGTAAATATGTTATTAGTGAATGCATGGAAAAGAGATCTAAACAGAAACAGAAACAATGAGATAAATAAATTCTAGAGCTGAAAAGTACAATAAGTACAATAAAAATTTGCTAGATGATTTCAACAGCACAAGAAATATTCCATAAATTTGAGATACAGCAATAGAAATTACCAAATTTGAAGAGAAGTAAAGACGTTGCAGAAAAAAATGAACAGAACCTTAAAAATATATAAGAAGATATAATGCTGTTGGTTTTACGTATATGTTATTATATACATATGTAGAAAGAAACATATTATATAGTCCCACATATTTTAAATGTATCCTTATTGCTTTTTTTAGTCTGTTCCCATGTCTGAAAAATGTGGCTACAATGAAAGAGTTTGATAGAATTGAAGATCATGCTCTCTGTAGCTTCCTACTTCTAAAGATTGCTCCCAAATTCCCTATATATAATTAGAATAAAATATAATATATAGGATGTATAATATATAATTATATATACTATGTATATTTTGAATCTCAAGAGAAAAGGAGAGAAAAAGGCAGAAAAATATTTGAAGAAATAATTATTTGAAACATCACAGTTTTTTTGAGAAAGATTAATTTACAGATTCAAGAAGTCCAATGAACCTGATCAGGTTAAATAAAAAGAAAATCATTCCTAGATACATAATAACTAAGTTACTGAAAGCCTAAAACCAAGAGAAATGTTGAAATCGGTTGGAGAAAAATGATAGCTTACATACAGGGGACGACTATAAGAAAAGTGAATAGCTTCTCATCAGAAACTATAGAAATCAGAAGGGAAAGGAAATACATATTTATAGTGCTAAATGAAAAATAAAACTGTCAACCAAGCATTATATATCCTAAAACGATATCCTTCAAAAATGAAGGCAAAGTAAAGACATTTGAGAAAATAAAAATCTGCAAGGATGTATCACTTTTAGACCGGCAACATAAGTAATGCTAATGAAAGTCCCTAAATTTGAAGAGAAATGATATATATGTATATATATATTTGTGTATATATAGATCTGTGTGTGTATGTGTGTGTGTGTGTGTGTGTGTGTGTGTGTGTATACATATATATATTTGAATAAGGAGTTCTGGAGATGATAAATATGTTGACATATATAAAAGACTATTTTTTTTTCTTTTGTTTATTTAAAATACATATGCTTCTAGGGTAAGAGAGATAATATCATATCGATGAGTTTACAATGTTTATAATGTAATATGTAATAATGATAGCTTTAAGAATGGAGGCTGCATAACAGATCCTCATAATGCAGCAGCTTATAACAAAATACACTTATTACCTCAGAGTTCTGTAGGGCCTAAGTCTAAACTGAGGTCTCTGATTAGGCTTTCTAAAGTTGAAATCAAGGTATTAGGTGTGTTTTGTTTCCTTTTAGAGTTCAGGGTCTTTTTTCAAGCTCACATGATTGTTGGCAGAATTCAATTTCTTGCAGCTGTAGGATCGAGATGCCTGTTCTCACACTAGCATTTGGCCAGGGGCCACTCACTCTCAGCTCCTAGAAGAGTCCTGTACTTCCTTTTCATACATCCTCTTCTGTAAGCCAGGTTATATTTTGAATCTCTCTGACTTCATGAAGGTCCCAGTCCCCTTTAAGGGTACTTCTGATTATATCAGTCCACCCAAGTGATCTCTCTTTTGATTAATTCATATTCAACTGATTAATAACCTAATCACTGAGAACGATATTATATTATATTATATTCAGATATTATATGATATTATATTATATTCAGAGGTTCTTCCCTCATTCAAAAAGAGGGGATTGTATAGGGCATGCACACAACTGGGCAGTAACTTTGGAGGCCATCGCAGACTTCTGCCTACCAGAGGTTATAATGAAAATTAAAACCATTTTAGCTTTTCGTATTCTACCTTAAATAATTATATGTTAGCTCTAAGTAGATTGGAATAAATTTAAGAGACGTGTTATAATCTTTATAGCAACCACTAAAAATTTTCAAAGTGATATAGCTAAGAAGCCAATAGACAAACTAAAATGGAATACAAAAAATATTTTATCAACTCAAATAAAGTTAAGGAAGGATTAACAAAGGAGCAAAAAAAAAAAAAAAAAAAAAAAAAAAAAAACAAAACAAAACTACAAAATGTTAGATCTAAATACAGTCATAGCAATAATTACATTAACTATAAATAAACTAAACACTAGTAAATAGGCAGATATTATCAGGCTGAATTAAAAAAAAAAGGAGAACCAATTCTCTGTCTACATGAGAGATACTTTAAATAAAAAGACACCAATAGATTAAAAGTAAATTAGAGAAAAAGATTTATAATGCAAACAATAAGCATAAGAAATATGGAAAGGCTATATTAATACTAAACAAAATATACTTTGAAAGAAGAAGTATTACTAGAGATAAAGTGGGATAGTTTTAATGCTCAAAGAGTTAATACATCAGAAAGACTGTATAGTAAAAATTAATATAAACACACAAACACACTTGATTCCATAACCCTCCTCCAATCCAATCTCCACTGAACATGGATGAACATCAAAGAATCTATCTTTGCAATTAATTGCATTAACAGCTTCAAGAGGAAAAATGACATTATTTAGATAGATGCATAAAAACATTTGCCAAAGATTACCGCTTATAATATAAACTCTTAGTAAACTAGGAATTAAAGAGAATTTCCTTTATACCTAGTGGTTGTACCAAAAACCTTCATGAAACTATACATAGCCACATTTCCTTCAGGATTGGGACATTTTTTATGACAACTATTTAATATTGAATTATATATGTCAGACAGAACTCTAAATAAGGAAAAGGAAATAATATATGTGAGGACTGAAAGAAAGAAATAATTCTGACTATCATTAATTATATACAGATGTTATAATGATCTCTATCAGTGCTGTCCAATAGAAATGCAATGTAAGCCACATATGTGACTCTAAATAAAACTAAGAAAAGTGAAAAGAAACAGGTGAAATTAATCCTAAGAATATAATTTATTTTATCCAATCTTTCAAAATATCTTTATTTCAACAAGAAGCTCTGAGTACATTTCAAGTACTCAGGAGTCTTATGTAGCTTAAGACTACCAAATTGGCCAGTGAAGATCAATATAGTAAATCTAACAGCTTCAAAGATAAACTATAAAAACCAGTAAGAAGTTTATCAAGTTTATTGTTTGTACTACCAACAAATAGAATATGTTAATTTTCTACATCATTAATAACAAACAAGAGGAATCCAGGGAAAGATGGCAGAGTAGGTAAATGCTGTACTTGCCTCCTCCCATGATCACATTAAAATTATAACTAAATTACAGAAAAATTAACGTGGAGAACCATCTGAAGACTAGTTGAACAGAAGTCCTATAACTAAAGATATAAAGAAGAAGTCATTTTGAGACTGGTAGGAGGAGCAGAGATGCAAAACGAACTGGCCTCAAATCCACATGTGGTGATTGAGAAATCAGGAGGAATATCTCTGCTATGCAAATCCTTCTTGAAGAATGAGGGATCCAGGACCCACACTGGTCCACTCAGCCCAGAAGAGGAGTCCCCACAACATTTGAAAAACAGTTGGGATTCCTTCTGTTAAGTAAGATGAAATGCTCCTGGAAACCCAGGCATCATCTTAAAGGGCCCACACAAAGACTCATTCTCTTGCAGGCACTCACCCTGGCCTCTAGGAGATGGACAACGACTTGGGAGGTGCCAGAGACATACAGGGAGAGACTGAATTGCATGGCTTCAGGGAAAGAGCTAGAGGGATAGCCACCATCATCCCTGTGTTGAGTCATTCTCCTGTGCAGCCTTCACATGGGTGCCATCTTTCCTGGTTTGAATTGCCTCCTACACAACCAAATCCAAATCCACATAGGCCAGGTGAACTCTGTTTACTCACTCCATCCTGGTGAATCCCTGTGACCCTACCCCATTTAATGCATGCACCACCAAAGGCACCTTTGACAGGCAGCCCAGCCCCTCCCCACACACTGCAGGAGTGTCTTTCAGTAGCAAATGGCTGGCCTCAGCTCCAGTGCCTCTGTGGGCACTTTTGGTGGCTGGCAGCCAGATCCATGCTGTAGACTTTCTTGGACAACTCTCAGAGGCCTGTGGGCTCCAGGCAGGTGGTTGCTGGCCTCGGGGTATTCTGAGCCTTTTTCTGAGTGACTCCAGGCTCAACACTGGTACCAAAACTGAATCTGCACTAACCTGGTAAGCACCACTCACTCCACCCTGGTGATTTCCTGAGACCCTGCCTCATCCAACTCTAGTATCACCTGAGGCTCTATCAATGGCTGAAACTTAAAAGCAGCTAGCAAGTGACAGCAGACCTTGGGGTGCCTTGGAACTTTTGCTGCCGCAGTTCTGGTACTGATGGCAGCCAGTTTCGGTTCACAGTGTAACCTCTTCCATGCACCTCCAGGTCCAGCACAGGCAGTGAACAACCACAGATTGCTTTATAGCTCCTACCAGGTAGCCCTGAGCCAGTCACAGGCAGAGGCTGACCTTGGCCAGCATGGGAGATCCTCTCAAGAGGCCCCAGGACAAGCACACCCAGTAGACAGCTTCGAGCCACAACAGAGCACCATCCTATTAGCCCCACAAGTGGCACATACAAAGGGTGGTCTCAGCAGGCACCAAATCCCAGTGGGGTGAATCCAGTTCTGTAGGGTCCGCCCCTGAATAGCAGTTCATAAGCTGTAGGCGTGGCCATGCATCACAACCAGTCAGTCTGAGGGGCAATTCGACCCACTGATATGCCAACAGCAATCAAAGCTCAACTACAACAGGAAAGAAAACAAAATCCACAGAAAGGATACTCCTGAAGCACTTGGTGCAGGTGAACAGGAAGAATGAACCACTAGGCTCCATGGGGCAACTTCTATATAGGGCCACCTGGCCAAGACAGGGAGACATAGCAGATATACCTAATACATAGAAACAAACACAGAGAGGCAGCCAAAATGAAGAACAATGAAACATGTCTCAAATGAAAGAACAGGAGAAAATTCCAGAAAAAGAACTAAAAATGGAAGCAAGTGGTCTAAAAGATACAGAATTTGAAACACTGGTTATAAGGATGCTCAAGGAACTTATTGAGAACTACATCAAAGAGACAGTAAGCATAAAATAGGAACACAGAAACCATTAAAAAGAGCCAATCAGAAATGAAGAATACAATAATGGAAATGAAGAATGCACTAGAAGGAATGAACAGCAGATTAAATAAAGCCGAGGACAAAATTAAAGATTTGGAATAAAAGGTAGCAGAAAATACCCAATAGAAACAGCAAAAACAAAATAGGATAAAAAGAAAATAAGAGTAGTTTAAGGAACCTCTGGGACAATATCAAGCATTATAACATTTGCATCATAGGGGTGCCAGAAGAAGAAAAGGGAGAGCAAGGAATTGAGAACCTATTTGAAGACATAATGACTGAAAACTTTCCTAACCTGGCAATGGAAATAGACATACAAGTCCAGGAATCTCAGACAGTCCCACAGAAGATGAACATAAAGAGGCCCACACCAAGACACCTGTAATTAAAATGCCAAAGTTTAAAGACAAAGAGAGAATCCTGTAAGCAGCAAGAAAAAGGCAGCTACTTACAAGGGAACTCCCATAAGACTGTCAGCTGAATTCTTAGAAATTTGTAGGCCAGTAGGGATTGGCACAAAATATTCGAAGCGATGGACCTACAACCAAGATTACTCTACCCAGCAAGGCTCTCGTTTAGAATTGAAGAACAGATAGAGAGATTCCCAGACAAAGAATAGCTAAAGAAATTAATCACCATCAAATCACTATTACAAGAAATGTTAAAGGGACTTTTTTAAGAAGGGTAAAGGGATGGTGGGGGGAGACAACATAAATCTGAATAATAAAATGGCAATAACTACATACCTATTAATAATCACTTGAAATGTAAATGGAATAAATGCTCCAATCAAAAGACACAGGGTAACTAAATGGACAAGAAAGCAAGACCCATATATATGCTGTCTACAAGAGATCACTTCTGATTGAAGATACACACAGACTGAAAGTAAAGAGATAGAAAAAGATATTTCATGCAAGTGGAAATGAAAAAAAAAGCTGGGGTAGCAATACTTATATCTGACAAAATAGATTTTAAAACAAAGACAATATTAAGAGACACAGAAGGACATTTCATATTGATAAAGGGATCAATCAAACAAGAGTATATAACCCTTATAAACATTTATTCACCCAACATAGGAGCACCTAAATATATAAAACAAATATTGATGGACATAAAGGGAGAGATTAACAGTGATACAGTCACAGTAAGAGACTTTAATACACTGCTGACATCAATGGATAAGTCTTCCAGATAGAAAATCAACAAGGAAATAGCAGCCTTAAATGACACACTAAACAAGGTAAATTTAATAGATATTTTTAGAGCATTTCATTCCGAGCAGAAGAATATACATTCTTTTCAAGTGCACATGGAACATTTTCCAAGACAGATCATGTTAGGCCACAAAACAAGTCTCGATAAATTTAAGAAGATTGAAATTATATCAAGCATCTTCTCTGACCATAATGGTATAAAACTAGAAATCAATTACAAGAAAAATACTGAAGAACTCACAAACACATGGAGGCTAAATAATATGCTACTAAATAATGAATGGCTAAACGATGAGATCAAGGAAGAAATCAAAAGATACCTTGAGACAAATGAAAATGAAAACAGAATAACCCCAAATCTATGGGACACAGTGAAAGCAGTCCTAAGAGGGAAATTCACAGCAATACAGGCTTACCTCAAGAAACAAGAAAAATTTCAAATAAACAATCTAACCTTATACTTAAAGGAACCAGACAAAGAACAACAACAAAAAAAGCCCAACATGGGTGGAAGGAAGAAATAATAAAGGTCAGAGCAGAAATACAGGAAATAGAGGGAACATACCTTAACAAAACAAAGGCTGTATACAATAAACCCATAGCTAACATCATATTCATAGGTGAAAAGCTAAAAGTGTTTTCTTTAAGATCAGGAACAAGACAGGGATGTCCACTTCCACCACTCTTATTCCACATAGTATTGGAAGTCCTAGCCATAACGATTATTCAAGAAAAATAAATAAAAGGCATCTAAATTGGAAAGGAAGATCTAAAACTGTCATTATTTGCAGATGACATCATACTGCACATAGAGAACCCTAAAGATTCCACCAAAAAACTATTAGAATTGATAAATGAATTTAGTAAAGTATCAGGAAACAAAATTATATTCAGCAATTCATTGCATTAAAATGCAATGAATTATCAGAAAGAGAAAATCAGAAAACAATCCCTTTTACAAGTACACTGAAAAAATAAAATACAAGTAAATTTAACCAAGGGTAAAAGACACTGTACTCAGAAAATTATAAGACATTGAAGAAAGAAATCTAAGAATATGCAAACAAATGGAAGCATATACCATACTCATGGACAGGAAGAATTAACATCATTGAAATAGCCACACTACTCAAAGTAATCTATAGATTCCACACGATTCAAAATGCCAATGTCACTTTTCACAGAACTAGATAGAGCAAATAATTATAAAAAATTATATGGAACTAAAAAAGACCCCAAATAGCCACAGTAATCTTGAGAAAGAAGAACAAAATTGAACGTATTTGGCTACCTGATATCAAACTATAGTACAAGCCTATAGTAATCAAAACAGGATGGTACTGGCATAAAAATAGACACATAGGTCAATAGAACAGAATACAGAGCCCAGAAATAAACCCACACTTACATGGTCAATTAATCTATGACAAAGGAGGCTAGAATATACATTGGGGTAAAGACAATCTATTCAATAAATGGTACTGGAAAAACTGGACAGATAAATGCAAAAAGAAGAAGCAGAAGAAGCAGAAGAAGCAGAAGCAGAAGCAGAAGCAGAAGAAGAAGCAGAAGAAGAAGCAGAAATAAAGGTTGAAGAAGAAGAAAGAAGGAAGAATAATAGCATTGAAGAAGAAGAGGAGGAGGGAGGGAGGAGGAGGAGGAGGAGTGAGGATATGAGGAGGAGGAGGAGTGAGAGGAGGAGGAATGAAGAAGAAGAAGAAACTGGACCACTGACTTATACCATATACAAGAATAAACTCAGTATGAATTAAGGACTTAAATGTAAGACACAAAACCATGAAAATCCTAGAAGAAAACATAGACAATGGCTCTCTCATATTGCTCTTAGTAATATATTTTTTTATATATCTCCTTGGGCAAGCGAAATAAAAGAAAAGCTAGATGAATGGCACTACATCAAACTAAAAAGTTTTTGCATAGCTAAGGAAACCATCAACAAAATAAAAAGATAACCTACTGAATGGGAGAAGATATTTGCCAATGATACATCCAAGAAGGAGTTGATATCCAAAATTTAGAAAGAACTCATCATACAACTCAACACACACACACACACACACACACACAAAATCTAATTAAAAAATGGGCAGAGGACCTGAAGGAACTTTTCTCCAAAGAGGACATATGGATGGATAATAGACATATGAAAAGATGCTCAAGGTCACTAGTCACCAGAGAAATTTAAAAAAATGCAAGAGTATCACCTCATACCTGTGAGAATGGCTATTATCAATAAATCAACAAACGTGTTGGTGAGAATGTGGAGGAAAGGGCACCTTTGTGCACGATTGGGAGACTGCAAATTAGTACAGCCACTATGGAAAACAGTTTGTAGGTTCCTCCAAAAATTAAAAACAGAACTACCTTATGTCCCAACAATTCCACTTCTGAGTATGTATCCAGAGAAATCCAAAACACTAATTCAAAAAAATATATGTACCACTATGTTTACTGCAACATTATTTATAATAACCAAGATATGGAAGCAACCTAAGTGCCTACCAATAGATGACTAGATGAAGAAGAAGCAATATATATATATATGCACCGAAATATTACCTGGTCATAATAAAAATAAAATCTTATTTGTGACACGGATAGACTTAAAGGGTATTATGCTAAGTGAAATAAGTCAGAGAAAGAAAATACTGTACGATCTCATTTGTATGTGGATTCTAAAGAAGAATGTAAATGAACAAACTAATTAGAAACTGATTCAGGAATACAGAGGAGAAACTGATGGTTGCCAGATGGGAGGAGGATAGCGGGGCTGGGTGAAATAGGTGACGGGATCAAGAAGTATAAATTGATAGTTACAAAACAGACATGGGGATATAAAGTATAGCATAGTGAATATAGTCAATATTGTAATAACTATGTGTAGTGCCAGGTGGATACTAGACTAATCGGGGGATCATTACACAGATTATATAAATGTCTAATCAGTTTGCTGTACACCTGTAACTAATATAAAATAATATTGCATGTTAACTCTAATTTTAAAAACTGTATAAAAAGAATTAAAAATAACAAACTAGAAAACATAATTGAATACAGAATTATACATAATGGCTTATTAACTATCTAAGCGTTAACAAAAATGAATCTCAATCTCCTCAGGGAAATGTTTAACACTAAATTTAAAAATATAAAAGAACTAAATAAATGAAGAGACTATTCTTCCAAATTTAATCTTTAAAGTTCAGAGAATGCCAGTCAAATTCCAGTAGGAATTTGTGTTTTAAGAACTCAGTAAACTTATTCAAAATTTAGGCAACCAAAAAAGAACACTGAATAATTAATTGCATCCCCTACAAAATAAATTCGATTTTAAATCTGAATGAGATTGGTACCAGAATCAACAAATAGACCAGTGGAATAGATAGGTGAGCTCAGCAAACTTAATATTTGATTACTAGAACCATAAATCAAAAGGCATTGTTTATTGGTTAATGTTAGAAAAACTAGCTCAGTTTTATGAAACAAAATAAAACTAGATCCCTTTCTAATATTATATGCAAAAGTGAATTCCAGGTGTATTAAAGACCTAAGTGTCAAAGGTAAACATGTAAAGTGAGTAGAAAACAATGTAGGAGAATAATTTTAGACCCTAGAAAGGATTTCTAAAATAAATGCCCCAAAGTAGTAAGCCATAAATAAATAAATAAATAAGTAAGTAAGTAAATAAATAAATAAACCCCACTAAATTTGATTATAACTAGATTTAAAAATTTGTTCCAATAAAAGATATAATGAACAAAGATAATAGAGGAGAAATAGATTAGAGAAAGATATTTTCAACATCAAAAACTGATGAGACTTATATTTAGATATACAAGCAGAATTTCTGCAAGAAATAGGAATACCAATTGAAATAGGTAAAAACATGAACAGGCAGTATAGAAAAGAAAAACTCAAAAGGTTGACAAATATACATCAAGATACCCATTTAGTTAATATTTAGAAATATGCTTAATAAAACAAGAATGAGCTATCAATTTATATGCATTATGTTGATGAGAATTAGATAGCTAAATAATGCAAATTACCAGCAGGAATCTGGGAACACAGGATCCTTCAGGCAATCACTTGAGAATGTAAAGAGGTGGAAACTTTCTTGGTGGTAATCTGGATTCGCTAGTTGAATTAAATATAGTTACACCCTATAATGAGACAATTGCATGCCTAGGTATGTATAACAGAGAGAAATTAATGCAAGTATATAAGGGAACATGTATGAGAATGTTCTTCTTAGCTTTATGGTAGTGGGAAGTTGGAAGCAATCCACTTGTTTGTAGCTTGGTTAAAGAATATAGATATTATGGTGGGTTCATGCTTTGGAATATTATGCAGCTATTAGAAACAACTAGCCAAAGACACATAAAAATAGGCAAGTATTAAGAAAATAGTGTTAAGTAAAAAAGAAAACCTAAAGGAATGATCTAATATGGTGCTGTATGTACATCGAAAATACATGTAAACAAAATGAACAATGCGTGCTTTATAAGAGCACATGCTAATAAAAAGAGAGGAATGAAATGTATTAAAATGATTATCTGTGGTGGAGGGCAGAATAGGAGTGGGTTCTGTGAATAAAAGGGCATATAAATATAAATGAAGAAAAACGAGGCTCACACAGGGCCAAAATGACAGTATGTAATGGTCTGGGAAATATGATTAACTCAACTCTCTGCACCTTTGGTCCAGCCTACCCTGATATGTCCCTCCCCGACACCCCCCAACTCATATGCAGAAATTCAAATCAGATTTTGTCAATTAAAACTAATGAGAATACTTCGAATCAAATCCTGATATTACCCTGGCCTATAAAGTCCACTTTTTTGCATCCAGTGCCTAGAACAGTGAGTGGAATATAGTAAACACTCTATAACTACATGTTGTTATGTAAAGAGTGAGGAAACGACTAACTCTCTTTGGGCTCTTAACATATTTATATGTCATATTTCACTAGATAGTTTGTAAGCCCAGGCAAAACTAATAGCTACTTACTTGCCTTTTAGGGTCTCAGAAAGTAGGGGGACCAACTTGCTCATCACAAGTCTATGAATGGCTTTTTCGGCAATGCAATAATATAAATAAAATTATGCAGAACTACAGTAGGTTCAGAAAAAAATTTCAAATTTAAAAATATTTATTAACATTAAAATATTACATAATGATAATTACAATCTATTCATTTAATAGAATTTTTAAAAAAGCGTCTCTCCTTGGCAATACTTTATGCCCTCTGCTCCATTTAAGCTTGAGAAGTACCAAATATGTTGGAAAATTATGATATATAATTTCTTTAAAAATATTCTCTAATTCTTACTTTTCTACCAGTTAAGTCTGGCTTTCCACCAGTTGATCCAAATTAGATTTTACTGTATTTGGCAGTTCCTCGGTATTATATAAATCATTCTTCTATTAACATCCTTTCACCACTAATTAGTTAAGGGACTGTAACCACTGCACACATGTAACTCCCACCGCCTTCATGAGGATTAAACATTCATACCTTAGGGCAAAATTGGCATTTAACAAGAGAAATTGTTTCATGTGAATTAACCTTGAGGATGGGAGATAAATAATCCAGGAGGTACAGGAAGATTCCTGAGTGCCCTCAGTGGGGATTCCATAATCAGAGAGTGGCCCAAATAAGAGTGGCATACTGAGAAATTTAATCTACCTTGTCTGAGACAGACTGGTGTACAGTGTGTGGTATTTGTGTTAAATTTTTTAAATGCCAAATATTTGAAGAATATTTGGTCATCAGAGAACATAGTTTGGTGGAAACAATATTGCTACTACAAGTACAAAGCACATCCATACATGACAGAAATTATTTAATTTCATGAATTTTAAATTGTTTCAATCAGATGTTAATGACTTGGATACCTGGTTAATACTGAATATGAGGCTAATTTTTAAAAAGCAGAAGATAAGTTTATTTTGGTTAATTCTGTTAAATGTTAGAAAGTATTAGATTTTGGAAAGTTGCACATATAGAATATTTAGTAATAATTTGTGCCAGGCACCATTTCAGAAGTTTTGTAAAAGTAGTCCCTAACCACAAAGTGATATTAGGATACATGCAACTTGCAACTAAATGAGAGCTATATTATAACACTGGTTTGAATAGAGAAATTCTGCCTGTGAGGGAGGGGCTAGGGCAGCCAGTTCAGAAAGACTTAGAAAAAGGTAATGTTTAAGCTGGATCGTAAATGGGAGATGTGAGGGGTGGAGGCAGGAGCAGAAATTCCAATTCAAACATGAAGAAGAAAGTCATGGGAGTATAAAATATGAGAATATTTGTGGTGGGAGAGTGCGTGTGAGGTTGGAAAACAGAGAGAAAGAGGATATAGGATATGCATATAATGCTGATTTTGTCCTATGAGGAATGGAAAACCATTTAAAAAAACAACTTTAGATTTTTTTTTTTTTTTGGTTTGGGGAAGTATGTGACTAAATAAGTAATAAAAATTCGTGTTAGAAAATCTAGAAATAAGAAAAAAATTATAAGCAATTTTTTATTATTTATTTAATAAAAACAGTACAATAGACATTTGTTGTTTTTAGTCATGTAAGATCTATTTCCTAGTCTTTGCAAAGGTATTCACCCTTTTTGGAGGGGTCCTGTATTTTGAAGAAATCTGAGGTTACTCTTAACTCTAAGGATTGGGCAAGTGGTCCAGACTTCAGTTTAGCTCATTTACCTGGTTACAAGGAATGGTTTAGAGATGGGCATGTAACATAAGTTGTCCAATTGGACAAATGTTCAGGACTTTTGTTTAACGGTTGGAAAGACCATTTCTCTTTCTCCTTTAATAAGGAAGCATGCAGCCCCAGAAACCACTGTCAGCCATTTGGGACTAAGAGGGGAGAAGATCATGGAAAAAGAATTCAAAACAGGAAAAAATAGCCAAGAAATAAAGAAAAAAAAAAAGTGAACAAAGGATGATCCTGGGGTTAATATTCAGATGCTCAATGAAACCCCATTAGAAACAAACCCTACCTTTAGAGATTTTTCATCATAGAGACCAATAACATCCCTTTATGGTTTAAGCCAGTATAAATTATTTTTCATTGAAACACCCTATCTAATAACAAAGTTAATATTGTGGAGTTCTTATGCTACAGATACCTATGAACTGTCTCCTCAGTTCAGACTGGCTTCTGTTTTTCTGGTAAATGGTCCTCTGCAGAGTCACGAGGATGGAGACTTGGCAGTTGTCTTCTCTGGCTGCATTTGCATGGTCAAAGATTGTGCAACTGATTGAAAATAGAAAAATTTTAAATTATGACCAAGAGGAAAGTTTTAATATGTTTTTTAGTGCCTGAAACTCCAGTAGGTAAAATTGAAAGCCATATCCCTATTTTGTGCCATATAGATTGAAGAAGATTAAAAGGGAGAGAGAATAAAGAACCAAAACATGCATGCAATGAAAGAAAAATGAAAGAGACAAAGGCCTTCTAGATCTCTGCTTCCAACTACTCTGCTATCAAAGTTTATTTTAATCTTGCTCCTAGGTTCTGTGAAATCTCCTTTTTTGCAAGCAAATAAGAATATAAAGAAAGATTATTTTGCTCATTTTATAGGTTTGTTTAGGGCAGATATTCACTTGTGATGACAGGTATGGTTGTACTGGTTGTTTAAAGCCAATACTTTTTCTGATGTTATGAGTTATAACTTGGGCATCTTGAAATATGTATTTTCAAAATTGCCATTATACTTTATAAAACACATTTAAAAGTATTGCTTTACTAAATGTTATATTTAGAGAAACTTTTCTATTGTATTAAGTATTCTTTAAAATTATAATTTATAATGGTTGCATGGCAACCACTATCTGATATGTCACGCATTGTGCAACTGTTACTCTATTGTTAGATATTTAGGTTGTTTCCAACCTTTAACCATTACAAGTTTCTGCAAGGAATATTTCTTAATAAAAATCTTTGCCCATATTTCTGAAAATTTCCTTAGAATTTTTAAAAAAGAGATTGTGATATAAAGCAGGAATATTTTTAACTTTATAATAAATATTGCCAAACAGCTTTTTGGAAAGTTTTTGCTAATAATCATAGAAATTTACAAAAGTGCCTTTCTTGCTGTGCCATATCATGGATTGCATATTTTCATTAAAATTTTTTTAACCAATTCCAGTATAATTTCTTAATTAAAAGAAAGGCTATATTTACAACTTTGTGCTTTGGTGTTCTAGAGTATGCATCTATATGTTGAGATATCTTCAAGTTGATCTTGGAAAGCATCCCTTTAGTTTTCTTCTAAATCCTCTCACATTTCTATGTATATGTTCTTTCACCTTTCTAGTCCCTTCTCTCTACTTGGTTCTAGTCTTCCAAATGGACTTTGCTTTTCAGCTTTTGCATATTAAGTCAATGGAATGAGACAATGTTGCCTAATTAGGATTGTATGAGAAAAATGATTTTCCAAACATTGTGTCTCATTGAATAAGCTTCCTACCAGTATGGACTCTGAACCCTTGAGTCAAAGCACAAAAGATTTGTGTGTTGCTCTTTGCATAGGTCAATAAATTTTAATGGCGAAAAACTCAATATGGCTTGAAAAACTGTTTGTATCTCAGGTAACAATTTTCCGATCTATGAAAATTTTCACGAGGGAACAACATGGGAAAATAGGTGTTGATTAGATGTGTTTGTGTGTTTGGTCTTACTGGAGCTTCTTTGTGAGTGTTCTGTGTGAATATGTTTTGAATATATTGTTTAATGAAAGTATCTCCTTACTTCTTTGAAGTCCAAAGTCAAAAACCTATATCTTTTAATAAATGTCTTTATGTCTATTCCACACTGAGCATTTCTTTAGGCTATATCTTATCATTTTGTTTGTTTGTTTATTTTTTTTTAAACTGTACTGAATACCCACTGTGGGAAAGGTGCTCTTTTAGGTATAAGGAAATTATGATAAATAAGATCAGACTTTTTTCCTGTACTCATGCAACTTATAGATTAGGAGAAAAGGCAAAATTTAATTAAATCATCATCTGAATAAATTACAATTATAAGCAATGATAAGAGCTTGAATGAAGGAATGGTATAGAGAACCTTGAGAGAACATGTAGCTGAGAGAGATGCTGATCTAATTTGGAGGATGGGAGTGGAGTGGGGGAAGATTTCTTAGAGGACATGTTTGAGCTATTATCTGAAGAATAAGAAGAAATGAGGAAAAAGAATGGGAAGTAAGATGGGAGAATAGATTACTGTCAGAGGAAACAACATTTGCTAAGTCCATATAGTGGAAGAGAGCATTCTTCTTTGATTCTTTATATTATTTATTAGTTTATTCACACAGCAAATATTAACTGAGTACCTACTATGTGCTGAACCTGGGGCTCTGTGAATACAACATTGGATGAGATAGGTAGGTGGAGGAGGCAAAACAAACAAAATGAAAAAAGTGAATAAATGTCATAAATTAGCTAACAAGTGCTATAAGGAAAATGAGGCAGAGCTTTATTTGTAGAGGGGGCTATTTTGGGGAGAAAGTTTAGAAAGAGCCTCTCTAAAGAGATGCTGTTGAAATAGAGATATGAATAATGGCAAGACGGCTTCCACGTAAAAACCAATGAAGCAACAAGTGTAAGGCCTTTGAGGGAAGAAGGGGCTTAGTTTGTTTAAAGAGTAGCCCAATGGTCCATATGGCTTGAGCATAGTGAATCCAAAGGAAGAGTTCTGTTGATATCCCATGCACGAACCCTTAGCATTCACTGAACTCATATACGCCAACTGTTTCCAGCAGCAAGCACCTGCACCTCTTCACCTGAATTCTTTCTCTTAAGCCTGTGGTACAGGGACTCTGGAAGTGCCAGGAAGTTCTAGAGTTTCCCTCAGCTCATGAAGGTGGGAGTTGTGGGGTAAATGCTCTGGCTTCCTCAGTCCTTGGGTGTGTCCTACACTGTCTGCTGGATTCCCCAGCAGGACTGAATCAGGTTGCCCATGTGGAAACCTGCTCAAAAAATGTATCTTTAATTAGTTTCTGCACTTTCTCTGTCTTACTTTGCATTCCTTTCCTAGTGCTCCCTGGTAAACAAATAATTTGTTCATAAATATTTGTCTCAAAGTCTTCTTCAGGACAGACAGTTTACATCTAAGGTGCTTATTTACTATCAAAGTGAAGATGTCAAGTAGGCAGTTGAGTATGAGATTAGAGCTCAGGGAAAACTCATGGCTGATGATAAAAATGTGGAAGTCATTTAGTAAATAGATGGTTTTTAAAATCATGGCAATGAATAGGAATGAAAAGGAAGGAATGAAAAGGAAGGCCACTTTGACTAGAGTACAGATGGAGGGAATAGGGGAAGGTAAGAGAAAGAAGAGCCAGATCATACAACACCTTATAATTTATGCAGTACTTGAGTTTTTATCTTGAGAGTAAAACCAAAGAGGTTTAAGCTTTATGTAGTTGGACTCATTCAGTATTGCTATGTAAGCTGATGTCTGCCTATTGCAATTATATATGTTTTGATCTCTAAACGTCACACTAACTATCATGGGACTAGGAGAATTCACCTTGCTTCCTCTTTCCATATGCAGTGTTCATTTGACATTTAAAATCTTTCTAGTTAAAATGTGCTTCTTTTAAGATAGCCTCACAATCTCACACACCTGAAAACATAGTTCCAATTAATATCAGTCCCAGGAGTTTCAGCAAATGTTTTGCCATGTCTCCCCTCCCCCATCTCAACCCCAATCAGCAAACCAAAGCCAAAAAATTGTGCTTGGATATTTCTTGCTATCAAGGTGGGGTGGGGTGAGGTGGATCTTTTTGGACTATTCAAAATAAAGTTTTAAAGATTGTTTAATTTTGATTCTAAAATAGGCAAATATATTCCTTCTCAGCTTGATCTTGATCCTCCTTTTTTAAGACATCCCACGATCCCAGTCTTTAGAGTAACCAAGATTACATGATGGAAATGATAAATGGGCTCCCGAAGAAAGGGCAGGAGATCGTCTTGGAATTAAAAGCCACCTGTACTATAAAGCAATGATTTTTATCTTAACAAAGAAATTCATGTCAGCAATGATTTAATTGAACAAGTGAGATTTTTTATTTTTTTAGAGGCTGCTGTATATTGTATTATTCTTAATTATATCAAGAATGTAGTAACCCCAGGAGAAGTCAGCCAGGGAAGAACTTTTCAATAGAGGAAATATGCCATCGGTTTGATGAGAAAGCATTTAAGCGATGACTGACACAGACATAGAACTCCTTCCCACCTCCAGTTGATTTATTTTTTAAAAACGTATTCATTATAATCAGAGAATTTAAACCTTCCTTACTTAGGAAATATTTAAGCTTATTCTAATTTATTAGGCAGTATGCTCTGATTAGAATAATTACGACAATCCAAACTTTAGACAGGTAAAACCTAGTCCTGATGTATTTCTCAGCAAATTATTAAAAGCTTGACTAACTTATTCTCCTATTGATTTATTGTTCTCCTCAAAATATCAGGAGGCCCTTGGACTGTTTGATCATTAAGAGATCCTAGACATTAATTTCAAATCCCTTGCATCGTCTTAGTTTAATTCAATTTATGGGTTAATAAATCCTCATACTATGGGATAAATACTGTTTCAAGCGCTTCAAATATATTTGCTCACTTTAATTCTCAGAACAACTTTTAGTGATAAATTCTACCTATTCTTATTTTACTCATAAGCAAACTTAGGCACAGAGAGTTTAAAAGCTGAATTTAGAATGACTAACCATCCGAATTTCCCATCAGTGATGAATGAGTTTCCTGATTGCTTCACATCCTCCAACACTTGACATTGTCAGTCTTTTTCATTTTAGCTATTTTAGTGGATATGAAATAGATTCTTATTGTGGTTTTAATTTTAATTTCCTTGATGACTAAAAAGGTTAAATATCTTTTCACTTATTTGCCATTCATATGTATTCCAATTTGTTTTATAGTTTTATGTTTTCCTATGCTTACGATCAATTTTGAGTTAATTTTTGTATATTTATATATTTCTTGAAAGGTTTTTGTATAATTTTGTGTATTAGATGTTTATTTTGGGCACATGTTTTATTAAGCATAATATATGTGTGTGTGTGTGTGTATGTGTGTGTGTATATATACATATATATAAATACACACATATATATACATATATATGTGTATATATGTGTATATATAGACTTACAGTTGGGAAATTCTTCCTAATGTCTTTAATAAATGGTTTCCATTGTAAATACAATTTGCTCTATTTTGGATTGACTCTAGAACAAATGTAGTCAAGAGAGGTCACATGGTACATTTCTATTTTTTTCATAGTCTTATGAACAATGTCTCTATTTGGTCATCATTAAAATATTGAAATCTAATTCTTTTATTGTTTTCCTTGGAACTATATTCACTAATCTGTCAATAATTTTTGTTATTCTTCCCTAGTCATTATTCTTGCTCTTTATAAGGTTAATGTCTAGATGAATTGTCATCTGTGCATGCACAGTCATCCATGCTCATACACATACAAATGGCACAACTTGATCAAAGTCAAAAGGAATACAATGCTACATTGAATGCAAAAAGTGTTTATTAACATTTGTTGAATGAAAAATAAATGAATAAATGAACCCAAGGGAGAACGGTTAAATCAGTTAATAATTGAATAACTACTTTCAAAGCCCATAAATAACATGGTGGTATTAGTTAGACTTTTGATTATGAGCAATTACTTTGTTGATCATTTCAGGTAGAAAACATAAACCAAAAAGATTATCAAACAGAGAATGTACATGTGAATATGCATATATTCTGTCTATGTGTACATATATTCACATATCATCTTTTTAATATTAAGGACCATGTGAGAATATGCAATAAAATTAAAGAAAGAGCAATCCAGACTGCACTACTCTCACTGGACTTTGTGAAATGAAATCAACTTATTTATTTCCTCACCCCAGGTGCCAGCGAGCTGGCTTAATTTTTGCCTTACTGTAACCCCATATTTACTGAATAACACATTGGGAAACAATGTACCACACTTACATTTTTATGCCTCTTGTTCATGCATTAGTTCACTGTGTTTGCCAGGGTGAGTCTTTGTGTGGTGGTGAAAATAGAGATCAGAAGAGACATAGAGTTAAGAAAGAATGTAGGGATTGGTTCACAATTTTCATTTTTCTCATTTCCATGGGGGTTACATTTCCATAACACACTTGTTTATCATACTTTCTAAGCATATTTTACCGTCTGCTTCAGCATATTCAATGTTGAAAGACTCGGGGTTCCACTAAGTTGGTGAGAAGGCTAGATGTGTGTATGCTGTCATGGATCCCAGAGGATTTGTCTCCCATTACACCTGTTTGGGATCTTTTAGTGTTTGGCATAGATTGTCTTTTTCAACACATTTAACCTCCCCCTCTATCATAAACATTCTCTTGAGCATTTGGGGTTAGAGGACTAATGAGAAATATGCTTTGGATACTGTGGTCTATTTTATTTGGGGATCATTAACGTCCAGAAAAAACTTGAGCTTTCAAGGGTTCTGCTGAAAGATTGCCACCCTGTCAGGACTGCATCACAAAGCACTCAATTTATCAGACTTTCTCTGGGGTGACCCGGCTGGGATTTGAACTTCTGGCTCCAGGGAGTCTAGGTTGAACTACGGTGATGTGGAGGCCACTCAGCCACTGCCTCTAGCCAAAAAAGATTAGTGTCATCAAAAATAGATTAGCATGTCAGTTAAAAAAATTAAAGTATCCCCTTTGTTCTAAAATATTTGTCAAAGTAAGCAAAGAAATTAGCTTTCATTTCAGATTAATTATTGAGTAAATTAGGATTTGGGGCAAGAACATTGTAGATTTTTTTTCTCTTCAACTGTGAAAGTGGAGAAATGTGTAACATTTATAATAACTATCTCTAAAGGCTCAAGCCTTTATGCAAAAGCCTGCCAGAGCTTACTGGAGTGCCTGCCTGTAAACATTTTGTCATTGGAGAATTCCTGAAATGTGGACTCTGCACTCACCCTTATGGAAAGAAAAATATTTCAAAGAAATAATGAAAAGTTGACCTTTGGCTTCTTTTGATTCTGACTTCCAGAGCCATGTGACCTTCCATCCCAGCTACACCCATCCAGTATCTTTGACATAGAGTGGATTGGAGCTCCAGCCCCATAAAATGACAACAATAAAGCTGTGTATTTAGTAATACAATCTAGATGTCATACAGGGGAGAAATGAAGAACCACTCGCTCTTTTCAGGGAAAATTTGAGAAATTAACAAAGCCTTGTGTCCTATTATACGGGCTATGCTGGTTTGGGCTGTGTGGGCTCAGCTGCCTCACTTTGAGGAGAGAAATTTAATCAGCCAGCATCTATTCATTCATAAACAAATATTTACTAGGCATCTATTATGTGCCAGGCATTGCGCTGAGTTGAAGGCACAATGGTGACGAAAAACAGAATAGTAATTTTACAGTAAATAAAACCTAGCAGACCACCTTAACCAAGTGATCAAAGTTAATATCACCAACAAGTAGACATATGGACATTATGCACTCCTGATGGGATGCACTAATAAGCTATGACATCACTTCTGTGGGATTCTTGCCAAAATGTAACTATAATCATGAGAAAATGCCAGACAGATTCAAATAGAGGGAATATTGAAGACCAGTACCCCTCAAAAGTGTCAAGTTCATGAAAGAAAAACGGTGACTGAAGAACTGTCACAGTTTGAAAAAGGTCTGAGACATGTCAACCAAAAGAAATGTAGGATCCTGGAATGGATCCTGAACCATAAAAAGAGCATAAGTGGGAAAACTGTCAAAATTCGAACAAGGTTTATGGTTCAGTTAACAGTATTGTTTATCAAAGTTAATTTTTTGGTTTTGATTATTGTACTATGATTCCATAAGATGCTACCATTAGAGGGAACTGGGGGAAAAATATATAAGAATTCTCTGTGAGACTTTTGCAACTTTTCTGGAACTCTAAAATTATTTCAAAAAAATTAAATTAACCCCCCCTCAAACTAAAACTGAGGTAGCCCCTGCCCTCATGGAGTTTGCCCTGTAATGAGGAAGATAATCAATTAATCACACAAATGAATATGTAATCACAAAGATAAGTAAGTGCTTTCAATGAAAGAAACTCTATGAAAGAGTATAATTACAATAATTATTAAGAGAAAACATTTATTTAGTGCATACTATGTTCATGAAACTGTTTTAAGTATTGTACATATAGTAATCATCTAATTCTCACCTTTATGTGTATCACTATTATTTCAGTGCTGGAGTCCTCAGTAAATATTTAAAATATTTTCATTGAAATTTTTTACTCATACAGTCAACTATTGCTAAACATCTTTAAGTGAATATTCCAAGGATACATCAAACTCACCAGATCCGAGGTGACCATTATTCCCCTCTGAAACTTGCTCCTCTTCTTACCTAAGACCTTGAATGACATCACTGTTCATCCAATCACTCCAGTTAGAAATATCTCCCTAACTCGTTTTCCTTCCTCTAATTATGCCCCAGAGAAAGTTACCTTGCATATGCAGAACTCTTTCTAATGGGCAAGTCTGATGATACCTTTTTTTGTCTGTTTCACGTCTGCAGCATATTTCTATTACCTATGGGATACATTTTAAGCTTTCTGATATGCAAACAATGTCCTCCATTGTCTGGCCTTTGCATACACCACCTCAGCCTCTCTTCTTTTCACTCATCCTCAATGATCAAACAAAACTATTGTTTTCTTGTGTGGGGCAGAGAGATGCCCTTCAGGAACCCACCTCCCATGCTTGGCTTACTGTCCTTCCGTTTGGAATGTCATTTTCTCAGCCTTCAGCTGAGTCCCTTAATTTTGTGTATATCATAGTCATTTTCAATACAGTTTATGAATGTGTCACAATTATACTCTAAATAATTTAATTGTTTTGTTTACTGGTAGGCAATTTCATATTTCTATCTGTGGTATAAGTTTTTCAAAGTGTGTGGCCATCACTCAAGGGATGGAAACTCCTAAAGAATGTTTTCCTTTTATTTTATGTATGTGTATGCCTGATTGGCCCCATCGTTCTACCAGATTCCGGTTTCTAAATACGCACCATAAATAGCTCCATAGAAAATGAAAACCAACCACCATGGAGTTTTCCCAACAACGTGTTCAGGTTAATACAGCCATGTCTCATTTTTGAGATCTCCACCTGCTTGTATCTGAATTGCAATCTGACCTTAAAATATTCAGACCAGAGATGGGGACAATGGTGCTTCTGTGAGCCACAGCCCCAAGAATCCAGACCCATTTAATCATTGATAGCCAAGCAGCGTTTTGTAAGAATTTCACAACCTTCACCTCGGTAGGAAAATTTTGCAGCTGCCTGCTTCCCTCCACTGCCTGATTTCTGTAAATAAAACAGTGGCAGTGGAGGGGTGTGATTCTGAGTCATAAACACTCCATTATTATAACATGCCAAATTTGTCCAAAAGAAACATTGTTATGTCTCTGATTATTTTATCATTAGTTTAAGAAGTTTTCTTGAGCTCCCAAGAAAGCCATGAGGAAGGGTGATATATGTACACATCTATTTGATGGCTAATGCCTCGCAGACATTGAACACATTGAGACAAACACGGGATCCCCAGAGTGCTCATCTGCTACAGGACCTATTTCATACTGGATCAATTATGCAAATTGGGATGTGAAGATAGCTCCCTCTTTTAGTAAGGCGTGATTACTCCTGCACTCACTATTCCAAAGCAGACTCGCTGGAAATACCAGTCAGATTCTGAACCACCTGGTTCCATCTGGAATATGTGTTTTCTTAATTGGGGGAGGGGGTAAGAAAATTTTTTTTAATTTCCACAGCATTACTATTCATGTACACTTAACATCATAAAATGTTTGCTGTTAAGTGATCCAAGTAAAGACATTAACATATGTGTGAGTTTGATTTCTCAATAAAAACTATAGAGGATAATGAATACTTTAAAAAGTTTAACCATCTTAACATCTATTTATTATTTCAGAGACTTGAAAGCTAGGATAATATGACAAGTTCATCCTTTAGTAAAGCCTTTTAAAAAACCCTTTTAAGGAATCACATATAACAAATGTATAAAATTCCAGAGAGTAATTTACATGGGCTAAGAAAATTAATGAGTGATTAATCAGAAAATAATGAGATCAAAGGTAGAGAATACCTGGAGAGATGGCATCTGGTTAGAAAACTATTGGGCAATAATTATTATTCCTAGAAATGTGAATTATTCCTCTCTTCTTTTCTCTCTGTATCTAACACTCCCTGTTCCCACCTGGGGTGTGTGAGTGTTACCTTCTCTGCACTGTATCCACACTCTCCATTCTTCATGGAATCCTTGTCTTGAGGGAAAACCTTCTTTTATTCTGAGTATATTGTCCAGGTGGTCACTTCTATGTCTTCTTTTTTGAGTAGGACTCTAAAACTAAGAGAATTCAGTTTAAAAATATTAGGTGATGAATTCTTGATTGAGAAATAGTAGGGTAATCTATAAGACAACAAGGTATTGGTTTGATAGAATACTTTTGGTTTGTCATAGGTAAGGTATAGTCATTTTTAAAATGCTAATCATGGCTCATTGTATAGATTTATAGTAGAGTGGCCCAAATGGCCCTCTTTTGTCCTTCGTTGGTGAAAAACAGTAGCTCAGAGAAATTGAGAACGTTTGCACACTTGAATAATTGCACACTCACCTCATTTTAAAAATGACACACCCACACACAAAATTGACAAGTCACAGATATAAATCTCAACTAGTTTAAAGTACTTTTATTTCAAGGCACATAAATCTTTCTAAGTCCATCCATTAATTTTATGTAGTTTTAATTACAGCTTCTAACCTCTGCAATTATTACAAGCTTGGATATTTCCCCTTATGTCAACAGATGCTGATGAGAAGTGTGCAAGACATAGCAACTTCTGCTCAGCTGAATAAATAACACTTGCCCCTTAATTCCTCTGTGTTCAATGTTTTCAATCCAATCTCAGTTCCCTGCCTCAGTTTTCTTTTATAAAAGCTGGGAATTCTGAAGCTTCTTACTTGGCTCACAAGGACATGAAAATTATTTATTATTTTAGGTTTACAAGCTTTCTGAAGATTAAAAAAAAAAGCTCTTCACGTAAGTGTTATTGCCTTCAGAACTAACCTATATTTTATCAAATATAATGGAGTCAATTATTTAAAAACGTAGACCAAAACTTGTCTACGGCTGACTAGAATGAAAGGAATTTAAAAATAAACCTTTTAGGTGTGTGTGTGTTTTATAGAGCTCCTAAAACACATGCCATCTAAAATCACAATAGTAGAATTTCCCTGAAAGTTACCGCTAAACGTGAAAGTCACTTATATGGGAAGAATTTGTATTGCATTTGTGAAAGCAAAATTACAATAGCTGACAAAACATAAAAGTTTCATCATGGTGGATTAGAACATGCAAGGAACTCAAAGAAATTTATCTTTATTCAACATTTCTGCTAACATTCTTGTAACATCTCTTCTGGGACTAGATTTGTCTCCTCACTCAGTAGGAAGCTCATACACATAAAAAGGTTAGATTAGAGACACATAGTAAATAATATAACAAACAGTTCCTATCATGTTAGACTCCACTCAGCATAGAGCAGGCAGGCAAGCAAATATGTAATGTTCAGATCCCTGCTCTGCTGACTGGTTTGTCACCCGCACAGCAGGACAGCTCCCCAGCGTCTCACTAAGCTCAGCCTTGAATTGAGGCACTGCCTTTCGAGAGGACTGATGCCAGTTTCTCCCTCATCAAATATAAATAATGCTTGCAAATTTCCTCTGTCCTCTGAGCTAAGGGTTTGACTTTAGGAAATGACGTAAGGTGAAAAGATAGAAAACGTTGAAAATATTTGGATTAAGTGCTTTTCTTTGTTTTTACCTAGTGAGGTTCTTTAGTTTTTATATGGTACTGATTTAATGTCATTTTCACTTTCCTTACAAATCCCTTTTCTTATCCCAGGTGTCTTCTATAAACTCCATGCTCATCCCTTTAAGAGTACTGACCACATTAGGAGATAATTGAAATTTCTGGTTTGTCCGTCTGCCACTAGACTAGTGATTTTTTTTATATCTTCGGCTTGTGGATTCTGTCTTAGTTTGGTTTTCCCCAGAAACAGACCCTGAGACAAGGATTCCAGTGGGAGTGGTTTATTTGGGAAGTGGTCTCAGGAAACATGGTGGGAGGGAGTGGGGAAGAGAGACAGGGAAGAGGAAGCAGATGGCAGCGGGGACCTTATCAAGCAATTACCACTATGGGTAACTGGAGTTTAGTCCCAGGAGGGAACTCTCAGGGTCACCACAGAACTGAGGCCCAGAGCTGTCTCACCATATGGGAGAGAGAGATAGGCTATACCTTCGCTCCCATCTGTTATTGATTAATGGCTATTTGGGGGAAGGGTGTGAAATCTCACTTCCTGCCTGTTATGTGCAAGGGCAGAGAGGTAAGATCTTAGGGAGTGTGTAAAAGAGGGGGAACCAAGATCCACTTGAGTAACTAATAGAAATATGGGAGATCTCTATGTACCCCTCCCATCTCAATGTATATTGACTGAAAAAAGGGGAAAATAAATATTGCTAGATATTTGTAAGTAACTTCAAGAGAGTTACAAAACTCTTCCTTAGGAGTTATATATTTTATTTTAGTAGTAGTTATAGTTATATGGAGAGCATATGTCTTTTTTATTGAAATATAGTTGACATATAATATTATATGAGTTCCAGGTGTACGACAGAGCTATTCAACGTTTATATACTTTACTAAGTGTTCACCGTTATAAATTTAGTAATCATCTGTCACCGTACAAAGTTATTATGATACTATTGACTATATTCCCTGTGCTGTACATTACATCTCTGTGACTTATTTATTTTATAAATAGAAATTTGTACTTCTTAATCCCCTTTACCTTTTTCACTTACCTCCCCAACTCTCCCCTCTGGTAACCATCAGTTTGTTCTCTATACCTATGAGTCTGTTTCTGTTTTGTTTTCTGTTTGTTTTCTGTTTTCCTGTTTGTTTGTTTTTTAGATTCCACATATAACTGAAGTTGTATAATTTTGTCTTTCTCTGTCTGACTATTTTCACTTACCACAATACCCTCTAAGTCTAACCATGTTGTTGTGAATGGCAAGATTTCATTCTTTTTATGGCTGCATAATATTCCATGTGCACATATACCACTTCTTCTTTATTTATTCATCTACTGATAGACACAAAACTCTTGAAATGCATTTATGGATTCCAGATTAAAATAGACTGGAAGCATCTTGAGGGTAGAGCATCCTTAAGCATTGTTATATTCTTACTCCCTGGTACCATTTCTGGCCCCAGATAGGCTCTCAACAAACATTTGATGGATCAATCAATCAATAGGAAAGGTGCAGAAGATGGTATGTTCAAATTATTCATGTACAGAACGTTTAAAATTAAGTAGAGTTATCAGTTGTGATGGGAATGATCTCGGTTTTCTAAAACACAGATGACTGAGCTAGGCCTTAATTTATTCCAAAGCACGCATAGATTCTCAGAGATGAGAAGTAGTTTGCCTTTCTACTGTTAGAAAGATGATGGGGTTAGCAGCTTAGCAAATAACTGAAAAGAAAAAAAAATAGAGTATCAATTACCCTTCCCAATGTTTTCAGAACCTTCTTTATTTTATTTTCACTAGGAAAAACAACAACAACAACAACAAGAATAAAATGCTGAGAAATCTAAGATTTGTGTGATCCTAAAAATTCTGGTTCTACATGGTTTTTCGTGACTGTGAATCCTGGGCCTCTAAGTCAGGTGCTCGGTGTCTATAGTAGACCACTCTATTGTATGCAGAGTCTGGCTCCCTCCCCTTTAGCTGCCGGAACTGGGGGTTCATTCTAGGTTTGGCTGACTGGATGCTTTTTCTTGGAATGTTGAATCTTGAATGATACAAAAATGTATGAATACTTAGAGATTATTCATGGAACCTTGTAGGTCTGACTCCACTAGTGGCAGTGGGAGCATCACGGGTTGTGACTTCACATGTGTTCTCTGCTGAATAGGTTCCCTTAGTCCCTTGATTTATTCTCCTCCTTTTCAGCTGTCTGGTTGACTCTGTGAACTATCTGAGAGTCTTCCAATGAACATTTTTCTTCTGATCAAGTCATTCTGAAGTTGATGTGTGTGTGTGTGTGTGTGTGTGTGTGTGTGTGTGTGTGTGTATGTATGTGTATAAATCAAGAACCCTGGCTGATAAAGTATATTTGAAAGAGTGTTTCCTGAGAAAGGGTTTTTAAGAGGTAGAGTAAAGAAAATGACATAAGAATAATAGGTGCTTCAGACTTAGAGAAAGGGACTCCCACTCGGGGGTTAAAATGCACAGAAAGACAGTTTTGCAGACATATCTGCCCCTTCTAAAAACCAAGAAGATTGGATACTTCTGAGAGTTGAAGTATGATGTATAAACAAATGAAACAGTTTATACCCGTTGTTTTAACTTTAAATTATATCTGAAATGATTTAATACAGTAGATTTCAGGATCTCTTATAGTTTATTGGAATCTCTCAGAAATTTTGCTAAAAAAAGGTTGCTTGGCCTCACTCCCAGAGTTTCACAAGGTTAGGGTGGTGTCTGAGAATATGAATTTCTAACAAGTTTTAAGTGATGCACTTTGAGAACTACTGGGTTAGTGGATTCGGAAGCTGAGAATCAAGCCAACCTAAGGCTCCAATGAGCTAAAAGATACAGAAGAACCCTGGAAGAAACTGCTAGAGTTGGCCTGGGTTGGCATGCTGGCTTTTTTACATACTACTAGTTAGGTCACCTTGGGCGAGTCCTCTATGTGCCATAGATTTCTTACTCTATGATATTAGAAGCTCCCAAATACCAGTCTATAGATCAGCTAAATCTGTATTCCCTGAGATTTCATGTTAAAATGCATGTTCTTGGGTGCATCCACACCAGACCTACTGAGCCAGAATATTGCAGGCGAATCTGATATTCAGCCGGGTTTGGGGACTCCTGGCACACTATTCTTTCTTAAGTGGAGCATAAGAGCATAATTTAGCTTTCCCTGATGACTCAGGCTCATCTTAATGACTGTCAATTACTTACTATACAGTAGTTTTACTGCTTTGTCTTGTTGCTGTCTGTCACATCTGCAGCTTTGTCCTTGCCTCTGGGGCACCCCAACCCCCCATTTCTAATTTATACTGACTAATGTGCTATGGTATGATTAACCAGATTGCTGGCACTGTCAAGATTAGGGGTAAAATCCAAATCAGGGGTCTTTGCATGGCACCTGATGAGAACCCTTGGAAGCCACTGGCTAAGAATTAGGGCTGAGGCTTTCTGTTCCTAGCTCTGGTTTGGGATAGGTATGTTGTCAGAAGCCTGGCCTCTAAAAAAATAGAATATTGCTGTACTGATTTTGCCTTTGTTCAAGGCATCACTATCAGAGCAACACACTCTTCCAGATCTGGAGAAAATAGTCAAACCTCTCCTGAGATATATAAGGTATTGTCAACATTTCAGTCCTAGTACAAATAAGATCATTACATATTTATTTTCACTTTCTTATTACTGATTTCCGCTAGAGCCATTCAATCTAAAGATCATTTTTAATATTAATATAATTTTTAACATTTCAATATGAAAGTCTTCTAATGATAGAAGCCTATTTGTTCTTTATTCAGAGATCAATTTCTAGATATCGAGGCTAAATTGAGGGGGATATCTTAATTTTTCAGATGTTTTACATATAAGTGCTTTGGTTTTCTGTTTAGAGAGGCCTGCCTGTGCTCAATCATTCTTTACACAAAGTGGCAGCATTTATACCTTAGCCACTGTAAATCCATTTTAAACTTGAGAGAATCCATTTTAAACTTTATTTCCCATGGTTTTATGTTACATTCAAATTTAAAAATTTCTTCTTAAAACCCTAAAATCTGTAACAATATTTACTTCACATATGTCCTTTGTTCCCACAGTAAAATTATATTCTTGGTAATTTTGCAAGAGCAGCTACAGACCCCATGAAGCAATGATGGCGGCGTTTTGTCTTTTGCAATGCACTGCTAATTATTACTCTCAGACAAAATGGTTCAGAAATAGACTTAGGTTCCTAGGCTGGAGGGAAAAAAAAAAGAAATGCATTATGAAAATTATGTATTTGCCCTCTGGAGACCACGCCCCTTTATGAAAACTCTTGCCAATCAATCCACAGAACAGAATCTGATTCAATTCTGGGGCAAACATTTGCCTTCTGTTGAAGTTCAAGGAAAGAAAGATGCTTCATGTTCTGGTGCCAAGAAGGGAGGTAGAAAAAAATGGGAGTTGCATCTAGGGGCAAATGAAGAAATATGTACATGTATATTTATGTATTCTGCATTTTGGCTCTAATTGCTTCAAAGATTATTTATTTTTCTTTTTTTCCTTTCACTTAAAAAAAAATACCTTCCAGCTTCTTAACATGTTTTTCAAAGTAGAAGCTGGAAGGCATAATAAAAAGCAAGCAGGGATATGCTTTTTGAATAGAGTGAAATAATTAATGTAAGAATGCTTCCGTTTGGGCATTTTTTTATGAAGTGAAATATATTATTTTTGCTTTTAAAATGGAGGTAATTTGTTACACAAAAGTGGTGTTTTCTTTAATCTGAAAATAATACTAATTATAACACTATTTGGGAGCTGGAATTTTGAAGCCTAAAATTCCTTTTGTAGTTTGAAATTACTTAGCTGCCATAACTAAACTGGCTCTACTCCCCGAATATTATCATTACTTTTGGCATTGTCTCTTTCCTTTTACCCTGACCCCTCTCCTCCAGAGGTTTTCTATGAAATGCCTCCTTGCTCCCCAGGCTTTGGGCTACTGGTTTAATTCTCTTTAATTTAATTTATTCCTTTTGCAGTTAGGTAGTGCTGCTACTCGAACTATCTACAATGTTTCCTTGTTCAGTCAAAGAGGGGTTGTGTGGTGGGATAGAACAAGTGATACTTTATTTGGAGAATTTTTGGTCAGAGAGTAGGTGGCTGTTAACCATAGAGAAGGGGAGAAGGAAGCATTTTTTTTCTTTCTATAGTGTTCTAGGCCCTGCGGTTTGTCACACTATCCCTTCTTCTCAGGACATTTAATTAATGTCCTGGATGGTCTATTGGGGGCAGAACTGTGGTCTCTAATTTGTTATTAAATTGCTTTCTGACATTTCTTTCAGAATCACAAAAAGACAGTGGGGTTGAAGTCCAATAAACCACTGCTTCCAGAACTTGGAATTTACCAAAATCTCAGAGAATCCCCCAAACAGGCTTTGCTTTCATATGAACTTGAGCTGTACATTGAGAGGAACAGTAAATATCCTAAACTGGACACGAATTTCTACTCTGTGCAAATTACAGATTTCTGATGATTAGTTCTTAATCTTTTTTTAAGGTTGCAAAATAATAAGAAATATAGATATAGGTTCTCTCCCAACCCCCAGTTCCTGACATAGAGCTTCTAAAATTCCTTATAAATAGAGATGTAGGGGAATCTTTTGTTCTAACATTTACTCTCTGACTCTGGTTCCTGGCACAGAGCTCCTGAGACCTTTGTAATTTCCTCAGTGATAGGAGTGTTACACTGAGCTTCGAATCTGTTGGAGTTTCCTGGGTGATAAGAATGTCTTTTGTTCTAAGGAAGCAACTCTTGGTGGGCTCCTGGATAGCTTCAGGATGGAGTATGGTCATTAGAAAAACTAAGCCATGATTAGTGGCTTGGAATTTTCAGCCCCATCCCCCATTCTCTGCAAAGGGGAGAGGGACTGAAAATCAAGTTAATGATCATACATGTCTATGTGGTGAAGCCTTCATAAAAAATCCCCAAGGTATGGGGTTCGGAGAGCTTCTGGGTTTGCGAACACATTCACCTGCCAGGAGGGTGGTGTACCCCAATTCTACGGGGACAGAAGTTTCTGCATACAGAACCCTTCCGGATCTCATCCTGGCGGTTCTTCTGCATTCTTTATCATATCCTTTATTACATAACAAACTGATAAACCTAAGTGTTTTCCTGAGTTCTATGGGCTGTTCTAGCAAGTGATCAAACCCAAGGAGGGTCAGGAGAACCACTGATTTGTAGCTAAGTCTAACAGCAGTTGCGGGGAACCTGGGAACACATTACTTGCAACTGGTGTCTGAAGTGAGGTGCAGTCTTGTGGCACTGAGCCCTTAATCTGTGGGATCTACACTAACTCTGGTTAGGGTCAGAACAGAATTGAATTATAGGACATTTAGCTAGTGTCTCAGAGAATTGCCTGATGTGTGGATAACCCACACATCTGGTGTCAGAAATGTGAGTGTGTGAGTGAAGGAGAAACACAGGATGGGTATTTTCCTAAACAAGGGTCATTTTTGAAGACTGATGAAAAGTACACACATAGACATAGGCATAAAATCTTGAATTTTAAAAGGGATTCATGGATATCTTCTATACCCAGGACCAAAGTCCCTCCAAAGGTTTTTTTGTTAAGAAGAACTGTTTACTGTTCTAGTGAGACCTACCTATTGCATTCTTCTTTGTCCTCATTTTGTACCGTGCTCTTCAGCACTCACAATACCCCTCGATTTTCCTGCAACATTATATGCTCATTCCTGCCTCCAACCCTTGCAATAAGCTATTCTTACATCCTAGAATGCCCTTTCCACGGAATGGCTGCATTCCACTTGGGTGTCAGCTCAATTACCATTTTTTTCAGAGAGGCCTTTCTTTACTCTAACACAAAGTGATTTTGTCTATTTTTTTTTTATCATATTACTCTGCTTTATCATGTTTAGAACACTATTATTATATAAAATAGTATAGTATAGTATAAAATATCTGCTAATGTATTTGTTTACTTGTTTATTATCTATCCCTCTTTCCCTTTAGCAAGTAAACTCCACAGAACAGCTGCATCCCTGATAATGGTGCTTGACAATATATATGGTTAGTGAGTTAATATAAAGAGTTGAGGAAGTGTCAGAAGTTTTCATCTTTATAGTTTTATTATACTTAAGAATAAAGAACAAGCCTAAAAAAATTATTTTTCTAGGAGACGGGTTTTTCAACCTCAGCACTACTCGTCTTACGTTTTGAGTTGGACAATTCTTTGTTGTTGGGGGGGCTGTTGCTTGTGTTGTAAAATATTGAGCAGCCTCCCTGGCCTCTCTAGTGTCATCTCCTCTCTTGTTGTAACGACCAAAAATGTTTCCAGATATTGCCACATATTCCCTGTGGCACAAAATTAACCCTGGTCAAGAACCACTGTATTAGAACATTGAGGAGACACTTCAGCCTGCAGATCTATTGATTCCTGTGCTTAGATTTGCATTGCTTAGACAGCACAGAACACTGATGTCTGAAACACACCTGAGAAATCTGAAAATTAAAACTCCAGGAGAAGGAGCCTGAGATATTGGAGTAGAGCTTGTGGTTTGAGAAGTAACTACCATCCAAAATGTCATCAGAGCAAAGGAGGTATAAATGTTTCCTGTGAACCTGATATATAACTTTTGCATGAGGGAGTTTCCATGGGCCCTCCAAAGGGCACAAGAGTGCTTTAGTAGAAAGAAGCTGGGAGTGGATCGCTGAGTGCTGAGGAGCTAGAGAAGGTGTCCACAGCAATGAACAGGAACTGAGGTCCATTCACCATGTCAAATGAGCTTCAGAAGAGAGATGTTTGCTGATTAGGGAATCTGTTAAGAACTCACGAAAATACTCATTAGAGAAAGGGTCAATTTTAAGTCCTTGCCAAGCCCAGAAAGCACCCATGCTGGGTCCTCATGACAGTGCTCATTAGATGAGATCATTCCTATATCCTTTTCCTCTCTTTCCATGCCTGCTCCAATTCTGCTACATTGAATCTAAGGTTAGCAAGTTGGCTTAGGAGGGACAGAAAGCCCAAGGCAGGGAAAGAAAGAAGTGAACCATAATATTTCCCCCATCTACAGGCTTCCCCTCTGCAGCACAAACTGGAGAAGAGGCTTCAAATTTTAAAGCAATTGTGATGTGGCTATTACATGGGTGGGGATAGAGATTTACATTATTAGATTGCATGCATGGCTTAATCATCAGAAAATGCTGGAAACTATCTAAGCTTTCATCCAGGGAAGCTTCTGCCCACTGATTAAATTTAAGGAGAAAAATGGACACAAAAATAAATTTGTTTTATGAATAAATTCCATGAATTGTGCTTGTTTGACCTTATTCATCTCTAGGTTCCCAATGTCTAGCACATAGCAGATAATAAATACTTATGTAATTATGTGCTTTTAACATAATCTGTCCAAACTTCTGTATATTTATGGGCATTATCTGGCCTGTAACCACAGACGTTATGAATTTTCTGTTTTATTCAAGTCACCAAAGAATGAAATGATCTGCAGCCTGAAAATTCTTTGAAACTCTTATTAACTATTTTCATTTGGTTTGATGAGATTATATGCCTTTCTACTCCAGATTAGGGCACAATACTTTTCACTTTCTTTTCTTCCATATGGCCGGTCATCTTCTCTATCAATCTCTTTCAAATAGCATCTCTGACACTGTGCAGCAATTTATACAGCTAAACTCAGCTTTGGTTTCCCATCAGGGCTTGTAAGGTAAAACACTGTAATCATTAGGTCCTGCTCTAAACTGGCAGAATGTGACAGAGAATCTACGATCCAGGATAAGGCCAGTGTCAACTAACTGTGACATTCCATCAAATAGAGCATCCTTAATGTCATGGAGAGTTACTCTCTGCATGGGTGATAAAGTATGGGTATGCTGACAGGCTCTTGCTTAACTGTACTCATTGGCCTTGGTATGTTCATGCCAATTCATTGTTTTATAACAGATTGGCTCACACTGAACATGAGGATTCAATTTGAGATTTTATTGTTAACCTTTAAGGTCCTTGGAGGCACTATTGGGCTCCTCTGCCGACAGGAGCTATCTGAAGTTTATGCTCCCATTTGTTCGTGTCTATCAACCATGGTTTTACGTTGACACGTCCACATCAGTCTCCCATACCTTTCCAACAATGCTTAACATAAAAATTACTGATTTTCAGATTTGAATAAAACTTGGCAGCTGGTATCCAACACTTGCTATACTTTCTAATGGAGTTCATTTTTGGATATCAACCTGTTTGACTTTCTTTTTATGCTTGATGACATTTCTGCTATTTCATATTGTGACGTGAATCTGAACAGAAGTAGAGCAAGGTCTTATGAAGGGTGACTGGGAATACCACTCCCAAGTCAATCATTGAAATAGCTGCCAAATTTATCTGTGGCATTAAAGCCTACCAGTACTAAGGTCCTTCAAGTTTGTTAACATAAATGATTACTACAAGTTTGAAACGGGTTTCAGGAGAGAAGCACAAGAGAAAATAGGATATACTTGACTTGAGGGAATATTATGAGCTACTTAGCACTAGACTTGACCGGAGTGTAACTACAACTGAAGTATTTATTTTAGGCTTGAAAGTGCTTGCAATTTACTGGGCAACAATAGCATCAAGACACTTCAGGAATGATAACAACTATTCCAGCTGTATCTCAGAAAC
Organism: Pteropus medius; assembly: GCF_902729225.1. Classification (NCBI taxonomy): domain Eukaryota; kingdom Metazoa; phylum Chordata; class Mammalia; order Chiroptera; family Pteropodidae; genus Pteropus; species Pteropus medius. The sequence goes on from NW_024353908.1 coordinate 5,103,396, forward strand.
TCTGTAAAAGTAAATTGGATGATAAATACAAAGCAAAGCAATCTTAGCTTCTAATGATGGAATGTCTTCTTTTTCTTTTTAAAGTACATAAGGGTACATAATGGGTACATAAGGTTCATTGGATTATGTCATTTTGCTTTACTTATGCTCTTTTAAGGCAAGTAGATGAGCCTTTTCCTGTAAATGACTGAACTCACAAATAATGGTCTGAGTTGTAAAAAAATAAAACCACTTTTATTCAGAGAAATGTTTTTTAAATAATACAAATATTTCCAGTTTTCTTAAAGCTTGGGCTGCTATCCAGTATGGCATCAGGTATATGAGGAGATCTATTGTACTCCACATTAGCAAAAAGCTTACTAAAGAGCAGCTAAAAGAGTAATGAATGGCATGTAGCCAACTCTACTGTCAATTCCCCAGCTTGTTTCTCTGTTCCTCCCTTGGAATCCAACCATCCTCCACACTCTTTCATTAGTATAAAGAACAAAACAACCTGCCTCTATTAGGAGTTTCTATTTTTTCAGTATTGTTTGTTATAATAGTCAGTATCAATGGCCATGCTCACCATGCTCACATTCTAAAATGCCACTTTTCACTAGAGGGCTAAATTTCATTATGTGACAACCAAGAAGTTTGAGTGTATGACTGTCAGAAACATCAAAACAATACATACATGAGTTCTGCATTATGATTACTTTTTGTGAGTCCCTCTACATGACTGGGCTTCTAATAAGTGGGGAAAATAAGTTTGTTTATTGCTTATCAGGAAGCACACAATGTAAATCTCTCTGAGAGACATAACTGGGTGAAGATTCTGATCACCTCACAGCAAAGCAGAAGATTTTATTTTGGTGAATATCTATAACAGTATCATGGAACGTGTCAGATGTCTTTCATTTCTTTCTCTAGACCCTCTCTCCACATTTGTCCATCTGCTCTCTGCTCTAGAAGTCTGATCTTTTGGCTTCTGGTTGGGCTCAGTCAATCAAAATCCCTTTCAGAAGCTTGGTGGAATTGAAAAGAGTGAGGTCACGTATCAATTTCCAATTTCCTGGTTTCCTCCCTGTGAGTCGCCTTGAGTGGGCAGAGCACCTTCACAGAAGGTAATTGTTTCTTTCAAGGTGGTTCATTCTGTACAATTCCCTTTCCACATTCTGATAGTCTTTTTCTCTGCCTATTTCTTCAGGCCTAGGGTGGTAAGCTAGGATGCTACCAGCCCCAGTTACAGTGCTACACACATACCTTTGAAAATTTGCTTTGTGAATAAACTCTTTTTCAATTATCTTATTTTGAGTGTCCCATCTGTTTCCTATTTTTACATGTTTTCATATACATGGGGCAATAGAAATTGGAAAGATGCTAAACATTTTTTTTCCCAAAAAATCAGAAATAATGTGTTTGGAAGTGAACCTAATCCAAAGGGTGACTAGTACATGGGGTGAGGAATAAAGTCCAAGTACAACTCTATCACTAGACCAAAATAAGAAAATTTTCAGTAAGATAATAAATATCTTAAAATATCTGAGAAACTATTATGTGAAGAATGGATTAAATTAAGGTGATTCTATAGAGAGCAGAATTTGTAGCATATTGGCGGAAGTAAGGGAGGTAGATTCAACATAATAAAGCATTTACTTTTATTTAGAAACAAAATGATCTGCTTCATCAGGGAATGAATATTTTACTATAAACCCATCAAAATGGTGGTAGGGGGATTTTGTTTTTTGAGATAAAAAGAATAAATTCTTACATTGGGAAAGGTACTAGACTACATATCTTTAAGATTTCTTCTAAATCTAAGATTCTGTGTTCCCATGATCTCAGTGTAACCCAAATTAAATACGAGTTTTTATGGTTCATTTTGGGGCTACAATGAAAAAAACAGAAACCAAAAATGACAATGCAAATTAAAAATAGCTACAATCTTTTTAACATTGCTTGGGCTCCATTAAAAGATATTTAGTCAATTGTTTACCTAAAAGACCTCTTTAATTCACATTCTTCTATTTTTTTTATTTTTTTCCCCTCTGTCTCAAAGCTGCTCCTATTAACTCTCTTTTCGTCTGTTCTCAAATCTTTCCATCAATACTCTCCTAGTTACCATATTTACTGAGATGTTATCGTCTTACTCTCCGACCCAGCTTTCGTTCTCTATTTTTTTCTCTCTCTACTGAGATAATTCCCTATATCTTTTTGATTTTTCTCTCCACTAACTACACCTAGATACAAATAGGATGGATTGGTAGTGGAAAGTGCTATGTTGGCAATGTCTAGGTGCTGAGAAAGCTGTGGTGATTTGGGATATGAAAGAAAAGACAGGAAGTTTTGATTCATTAAAAATTTTGGTACCTATCACATTAGCTTCTCAAGCAGGTAAGCTACCTATGATATAAGCATATTACTTATATAAGCGTATGCTTATATAAGCATTTGTTTAGGAAGATTTTGAATGCAAGAAAAATACTTATAAAAATGAGTTTGAAGCCGATAATCACAAAGCTTTAGATTAAAAAATTTTTGGTTGAATTGCAATGGCAACTTTCCATGCATTTATAGCCTATCACTTTATTTGCTATCTGCATCACTCAGCACTTTGGAAAAGTTCTCCTATGCTTCAATTTTCTCCATCTAAATAACAGTGACAATAATAATAGCATTTACCTCATGGAGGATACTATGAAGCTTAAATGAAACATCTCTATGCAGCACTTAGCACTATGTGGCACATAGTAATGATTCATCAAGGGTCACCGTTATTATTGCTGTTACTGTTAAAATTTTTATTGTAAGTATTATTATAGCTACAAAGCTCTATATTACATACATATTGTTTTAGCTTGCAAGTTTTTAAGGAAATAAGGTTAATGTAAATTTTTAAAATTATAGTTATGGTAAAGGCTGGCTAGGCAGTCATTCAAATAATTTCCCTTTCTCTCTAAACTTCTATTTTCCAGTTTCTTCTGCAATTAAGTGTGGCCCTACATCTGCGATATATCCAGTAGAATGGGATAGTAAATGATATCAATAACTTCCAGGAATGGCCCACAAATTTCTTTCATGCCCCTGCCTCCATGATCATTATCTTTTTGTGACATAGTGAAACTGAGATGGAACCTTGGCAGCCACATCTTGATAATGACAGAAACACAAAGTGGAAAAAGTCTTGGATCCTGAATCATTGCTTGAAAGAAGGTCATTGGCTAATCCAAGACACTTGTTTTGAACTTTGTATGAGTGTGAAATAGACTTCTATCATCTTCAAGACCACTTATTAGTTTTTTAGTCTTACTATAACACCTGAGCATAGCGATTACTCTTCCCAGTTTAAGCATCTTTCAAAACCTCTCACCAGAATACTCTAATTGAAGTAAAAGTCTGTGACGTGATTAAGTTAAAATGTCAACTATTTAAAAGTTTCATTCATATATCTTCCTTTTACCTTAAAAATTAAAAAAAAAATTCTTTATTTTATTATGGTGACATTGGTTAACAAAATTCAATGAGTTTCAAGTGTACGATTAAGCAGTAAGTCATATATATATTGCATTGTTATGTTCACCACCCATAATTAGATTTCTTTCTGTCACCACATATTTGACCCCTTTTACCCCATCTACCTCCCTTTTTCCCCCTACTCTCTGGAAACCACTAGTCTACCATCCACGTCCATGAGTCTCTCTTGTTTGTCACTTTTAGATTTTAACTTATTTTTCAAGGCTTCCCCTCTTTTGTTTCAAAGCTTTTTACCCCTTTGCTTGAATAGTATGTCAATTTGTTACTTCTACCAGATACAGCTAATTTTTTCTTCTCATAATTTTGATTACAAATGCTTAGAAATGGTGGCTGTGATTGGTGTTCAACACGTCTTAGAAGTAGGTATCAAATAAATTTGTTTACTAACATTGGGGAGTAGAAAGTAAGTGGAAAACAATGACAGAAATTTTACTATAAAGTCAATAAACTTAGTGGGAAACACTAGTGGAAACTATTTTGCTATTAACTAGATAGAGAAAATGTGCCCTGATAAAAATGTTTCTTTTTAAATTTAGTTTTGATGACATTTTATATATTTACTTCCTCTGTTCTGAGTCCTGTAAACTGAGTCAGAATCCCAAAATAAGTACCTTATTAGCAGAAATTATGACAATAAGAACATTCTTTGGGCTGCCTTGGGAATATGGAAGACACACTGTGTACTTAGGTAAAGTGCTGTTAATTGTTAAGTAGTTGGGTGGAGATGCTAAGAGAGACAGAGAGAAAAAGAAAGAGCTGGGTTAGGGATGGAAGTTGTCCTAATGAGTGTATAATTTTGGTTGTAAATGCAGATTTCCATGTTAAGTGTTAATTATAACAACAACATCGTCATCATGAATAATAATAATAGTAATAATGCTTCCATAATACTTTAAGATTAGGAAAATTATTTCACATTCACTTATTTAATAATGTAGTACTTACATAATTTTATGATTGTGGCTGACATTGTTGTCCTAGCTCTTCTTTGTTTACAGAATTCTAATTTTTTCAGATAGTGTGTGGTTATACCTTGATCTCAGGGAAAGATGGCCTCTAGCCCAGCCTAACTGAGTGAATCATGATTGATCTAGTTCTATCACAGTAATTCCCTTTTCCTGTGACTGTGCTAGGAGTAGGTTTAAGGCCTAGCTTTGACCAATGAAATATAATAAGAAGTCTACTAGTCTGCTTCTCGAAAGTATGATGGAAAGAACAATCAAGTCACAGGAGATCCACAGCTTTGAAAGAATCCTAGAACCACTGAAGGAACACTAAACAAACTGACTTTCTGTAACATTATTAAAAAAATTGTTTTGGTTACTGGTACTTGAGAATACTAACTCATACTGTGATATGAGCAGGTACACACACACACGTGTGTGTGTGTGTGTGTGTGTGTGTGTGTGTGTTTAATTTATTTATTTAAATTAGTTCCAAGTATACGGTACATTGGTTAGACATCTATATAGTTCATAAAACGATTCCCCCAATTGTTCTCTCCTTCCCTTGGCCCTCCACTACCTATACCTACAACTACCTATATATTTTTTAAAGTAATCAGATTAGGCTCAAGATGGAGCAGCTAATGCTAAGCCCCATGTCACCATATCAAAATTTAACTAAGTTTCTACACTTGGCTCTCTCAGAAAAGGAAAGCATAGCTCAACAAAACAGCGCTTCCTACTCAGCACTAGTTCCCTGACTCAAGAACACGACTTCCTCCTGCTCCATATAAGGAAAGCAACCCTACTTCAGCCAATCCGCATTGTTCATTATAACTTCCTTGATCCTGCTCACTCTGGCCTATAAAAAGCATTCACATTGTGCAGTTCTTCGGAGCTTCTTTCTATCTGCTAGATTGGATGCTGCCCAATTCATGTATCGTTGAATTGAGCTAATTAGATTTTTAAAATTTACTGTTTACTTATATTCTTTACCAGTTTAAAAGTGAGGAATCTAAGACTCAAAGAGGCTAAGTAACTTGTTAATTCAAGTGAGTCTTATGCCTTGAAATGTAGTAATCCTGCTCTCATTGGGAGAATGTTTTACTATTCTTTTATTCCTTACCCAGATATGAATATAATGCTGAGCCTGTAATTGATTACTAAACTTACATCATTAAATAAATGGGATTCTCATTCTTATTTTAAAGAGACTATACCTAAGAAGAGCAAATAATTAATATATTTTTCTAAGGACAAATCATCTTTCATATAAAAAGCTATTTGTGTCAGTAGAATATTATTTTCCACTATTGAGAAGTTAAACGTATTTAATGTTTTCTGTGTTTTTTAAAAAAGTGATTTCCTCTATAATGTTGTTTAAATGGATATGCTCCAAATCATGAGAATCTTTCATGAATTCGCACTAATTCGAAAAGTTTGTTGATGGTAAACTCTGCTACGCTGTGAATAAAATATTATAATAGCAGTTATCTGACTTAAATCACATACTTTCATCAAAATAATTTTTTTCCTGTGTGATATTCTATAATAAAAGTCTCATGATTTCAATTTTCTGCAACTTAAAACAGTTCTTAAATTTTATTATTTCCAATCTGTCCATTGGGAAAAATAAACAAACTTTGGGCAGGCAAAGTAAAGAATTTGTTTCCATCTTGCAGTTGGGGAAAGTGAGTCAGACAACATGACTCAAGTATATGTAGAAAATCACAAGGCAAAGCTCTGAAGAAATTGTGCCACATTTTTCCATTAAATGTCAATGACTTTCTAAAGCTGCCACAGAAATAGATGTATTTTTGGAGAAAAGGTGTTCTTGTTTGAACCTTTAAAAATAAACATTAGCTTTAATGTGAAGTAATTAACATTTTCAAAGATACAACATTCTAAATAAATCTCAATGGAGATATATATATTTAATTTTATTGTAGTTTACTTAGTTAAATCAGTAGTGTTTATTTTTGCTGCAGCTCCAAGCTGTATACCCTGATTTCTTTTCTTGTGCCTCGCCTCCAGCATAAATAAATCTCCATTATTTTCACTTACATAGTTTTCTACCAACTCATTTTTATTTTTATTTTTTTTCAGCTTTTCCATCAGGTATGTCAAATCTATTAGATGATCTTATACCCGAGCATCCAGAAGAAGCCGTGATTTCCATTGTCTGCCCTGCGCTCACAGGAATCCTTGTTTTTGCAGCGCTCTGCCCTCCTGAGAACACCACTCTCACGTTCTGGGCTTGCAGCTCCAATTGCGTAATTTGGTACAAAAATTATTCTGTAAATAAAGCTTATTTCTGTGAAGCATAAGAAGAAAAAAAAGGTGTTACCTTAACAGCTGTAAAACTTCACACTTTGTCTTTCCTTGTGGCTACACAACACCAAACAGCCAGATGCAGCGTGATTACTGTAGACAATCAGCTGGATGCCTCCAATTCCGGGGAGATTGGTAGCTGAGAAATAAGGTTTTTCCCCTTCGCATATGGATATTTTGACACTAATCAGATGCAATCTTTATTGTAACATGACTAAAAATGAATGCGAGGTACTTGGTTCAATGATTGGAGGTAGGTACATTGTGCAAAATTATTCTCATTTACTGTGATTCCTCAACACTGTTCATCCCTATTTCTTAAAAACAAAATTTCACTTAGAAAAAATTTAAAGAGTGCTTACATTTTGAAAAAAAAAAAACTTAATAAAAACATTCATTTTGGGATTTTTTGCAAAGAGCACGTCTCTTGAAAATTTTACTAACACCCAAAATGCCTTAAAAAAAACTAGGTATCATGTTTTGCCTAGAAAATCAATTTCTACTATTAGAAAACTGAATTTCCGTGTCTGTAATTCCTACCCCAAAGTTTTGTTTGTTGACATTTAGACACAGGCTGAATAAAGTATGTCATATTTACAATCACAATGGATTTAAACACACACTTAGCCAAAGCTTTCAACAGTAAAAAATGCAATTTAAAAAACAAATCAGCTTTGTCAAAAAACTGTTGTCTTTCCCCAATGCAAACTCACAGTAATGGTGCACTGGCATTATGCTTAGTTTTGCAACTGAAGGACTGTGATTTGGGTTACAAAGAGAAGGAGACAAGGGCACCGGAATTAAGGAAGCAGATCTTCAAACAATATTTTCTAGGATCAAATTTTAGTTTTATAACTTTTGAGGAATTATATTGTGTTCCCAATTTGGGGGCAGTTTTCTTTTAAGAAACTAATGATTCTACCTTGTTTAGCTAGTTGAACAAGTAGGAGAGACAGATTTTTATTGTCTTTCTAGCCAGTGATCTACCTGGATGATGATCAAAGAGGACTTTAGCTTCCAGTAATCTTAGCCCTTTTACGAGTGCAAATTGATCACTTAACATTTTTTAAAAAGTCCATTTGGTATCTGACCTGTTAACCGTCATATGACGCCATGACATCTTAAAATCAGAGAAACTATTAGAAAAATTATGTCTTAAAAATGGGCCTTCTCTTTTCCAGTGGTTATTACCTAATAATTTTTGACACTGGTGATTAAATACAAAGTTTTACATTTTATGATTCTCTTTCAAACACAATTGCTAAATATATATCAAGGCAAAAAGTAAGCATTCTTAAAGAGTCTGTAATTATATTTATACATTAAAATGTCAACTGCAGAGAATGAATAACTTTAAAGAATATTTTAGTCTAATTGTTTTAAAACAAAACAATCAGTGTTTTATCGTTACTCCTAAATAATCCGATGTTTTAAAAAATAGAAACACTAATTTTTAAAATTAATTAGAAAGGTGATTATGATTAGAAAAATTCAGTTAATTATTTGATATATTCATAACCACACCATATCTTTCTGATTAGAGAGTAATCTCTAATCCTTTATAACTTGATTATTAAAACATTTATTAAGCTTTCATCTATTCCTGAATCTTCAGTATTTGAGGGCCCTTCCAGGAGTTAAGTCAGTGTTAAAGACTTCATGTCTCAAAAGAAAAACTTTAGATGGCTGAGTATGTTAGTAGTCTATTTGTGTTCATTTCTGAAACATAGGTAGCAATCTTCTGAGGTAGAAGCCTTGTTTTAGACAGAATAGGAATTCTTTGGGCAAACTTTATCTTCCAGAACCTCTAGCCTTCATTTTCTGTTTTTTCTTCCCTTAGAGAAAGATAAATAAATATACACAGGTTTTGAGTGTCTTCATGATTTTTTTTTTCTGTTCTATAAATTGTTTGCCGTGTATATCTTCCCAATCCAAGGAAAGTACTCAGAAACTCATTCATACTGAGATGGAAACAGCCAACATTAAAAGTTACCATTTGCCCTTTGGACAAACCAAAGAAATAATCTTCAATGAAGAATGTGTCAGCATCAGCATCAGCAAATCAGAATAGTTTTCTTTATTCAACAAACAAATGAATGACTAACATTCTTGGCAGAGAAGATTTTTTTAAAAAATAAACAAGACATTTCTCTGGACTTCAAGGATCTTACAGTCTAGTTAGATCGATTAAATATAAAAATAAATTAGCTTTAATGTCTCATCCATTTTTGCAAGCCTTCTTCCCCAAAGGTAGCTCATAAACTCCTCCCATAGACTAATGCATGCACGAGAGCCTGAGTCATCTTTATCAGAGCACTTAAAATACTCTAAGTGTCTGTTGACTGTAAAATCATGGACTCCTTGAGGTCAGAGACTACCTATTATTTTTGAATATTTAGTATGTCATAGTAGATTTTTAATAAGTGTGTGTGCTTTTAAATAAATGGATATATAAATAAGTTAATTAACATTCACTCACTACTTTTCCAGATGCTATCTATAGGAGGTGGTAATTGAAGTTACCTATGGCAGGAAGAAAAGAAGAAAGAGGCTAGAGAAAAGAACAAGGAAGCTATCTGCATTTAAGGGACAAGAAGAAGTGGAGAAACCTGGGAAACTGATGAAGAAGATCAGGAGGGCCTCAGTCCCTTCAGAGACTCTGAACTCATGTTACACAGCTTGAAATACCTGCTCATAAAATCAATTTTGAAAGAGATGTTTATCCTATAACCAAAGTGTTTGAAAATATTTCTTTAGAAAAAGTAAATTCCCAAACCTGTGATGTAAGGAGAGTGATAGACTATTAAATCATTCAAGCCAGATGAATAAGGAAAAGCTGAAGAACTATCTCTGAGTTCAGAATTATTAAACATACAAAGGAAATCCATTAAATTTATTTGCAGAGAAAGACAAATGCTGTATGATCTCATTAATATGTACAACCTGAAAAAGCCAACTGCTAAAAACAGAGAGTAGGATGGTGGGAACCAGGGCTTGGGAACTGGGGAGAGCTGGGAGATATTGTTCAACGGTACAAATTTGCAACTACTCGATAAATAAGTCCTCGAGCTCTAATGTGTAGCATTGTGATTATAGGCAACAATACTATTTTATAGACTTCAAAGTTGTTAAAAGACTAGGTCTTAATTGTTTTTACCACACACAAAAATAATAATAATTATGTGATGTGATAGAGGCGTTAGCTGCCTACAATGGTAATCGTATTGCAACATGTAAATGTATTAAATTAACACCTTGTATAGCTTTAACTTACGCAATGTTGTATGTCAATTATATCTCAATGAAAAAACATTTTCCCTTATATTTGGGAAATGATCAAAGAAAATCTATTACTAAAGGCCAGGTGCTTAAGTTTTCTGCTATTTAGTTCTGATGTTATTAATTTAAAGAATTTTGGTTTCTAAATTATAAAACTTGATCGCATTATTTAATTATTCCATATTCAAAGTTAAAAACAATACCTTGATATTTTAAAACCATTCTTAATTTGGACAATATTTAATTTTCTGGGGTTTTAGAAACTATTAGTTCTTATCAGCTACAGAAAACAAATATTCTCATTTTTTGCTCAGTAACATTATCTGATGAGGCCTATTTTGCCTAACTATAAGTATTTATCTTTATGTTTCTGTGTTAACCTTATGAGTACAACTGAAGTATTCAGGGACATTTTGCCCTTGGAATTATTTTATTAAAAAAATAATTTCTGATTACTCTTCAGTAATTTATTGAGTAAATTTTGGAAAAAAATTATGAACACCTATTAAATCTTATACATCTTATGTATCTTATTTAATGCTCACTGTAACCCTCCAAGTTCAGTAATTTTATTTTTTGTTATCTCTGTATTATGATTTAGGAAACTGAGGCTTAGAGTGAATCACTAAAGGTGAAAGTCACACATTGCTTTTCACGGAAAGAGTCTAGGTTTAAATTCAACTTCAAATTTCATCTCCTTAACCATATTATGCTGACTCCTTAGCCTTTTGAAAGCTGCTTCAATCTAGTTAGTTACAGTAAAATGCCCATCAGTTTATTTGAAGTATAATGAATTATAAATGCCTACTGGAAAAGTCAGAAAAGCATAGAGAATAAAATTATATCTTTATTCAAATTGAAGCTCAGTTTTGTTATCCTTTTAAATAATTTTACAGGCTTTTCTGGGAATATAAATTGAGTACTAAAAGAACTAGTATTATTACAACTACCACTATTAATACCACTACTATTGTGACTACTACTACTCCCAAAACATAACCATCAATGTTTAGTTGTGGATTCTCGGCTGTTTTATAAATGCTCAGTGAGTTGGATTTTCAATTTTTATTTATGGAAGCCTTGAAGGATGGTAACACTAATGCCCAAGGTAATAAGGAATTTGAGCTGGTAATCTCCTTTCTGCTCTCCTTTCTGCCTATCTCTATGCCTCCCTTCTCCCCTGCTACCCTCTCTGTAGCAGAGACTGCCAGCTGCCTACTCCACATCTACTCTTCTTCTTCACCTTAGTAGGCTCATCTCCATCGAGGTAAAATACTACATTTGTGTTTCTTTTGCAACCAAAGTGGCCGTGTATTTAGTATTTTGAAATGTAAGTCGAAAAGATGTGAGAGGTATTCCAGAAGTTTCCTAAAATAGGAGGGAATTGCTGGTCTTCTCTTCCTCTCTTCTACCACTAGAGTTCTGATATGATGGTTGGAGATCAATCAGCCATATTTTGCATTGAGGATGAAGGCTATTTACAGGGGTAGTGAACCAGAGGTTCTACATGATTTGAGGGAGTTGCTGTTGTAGTCCAAGTCTGTTTACATCAGGATTATTCTAAATTTTGTTTTGTTTCGTTATATGCAACCTGATGCTAATCTTATTTGATGGACACTAACTATCTTTATATCTTGGCTTAAAAAAAAATAGGACATATTAACTATGTTTATGGCAATAGTGCCCTACTCCCCTAAGATCTAGATACAATTTTAGCAACATTGCCAAACTCCTTTATGTTCCAATTTGGGTTTCTTTCTGTCAATTTTCTTTTCCCAACTTTTATAAGAAAATAGAACATGCTTAATGCTTTCTTTGAAACTAGATATAAAGTTAACACATGTGAAATTGCTCTGTAAGTTACATGGTATTATATAGAGTTTCTGTATTATTATTTATAAGTCGCTTTCCCACACATCAAAGTTTGAGAACATCTGACTGAATCCCTAAGTCTTTCCAGCTTCTAGAGGAGAATGAGTTCGATGCACAGTGTTGGGGCCAAATCTCTCATTAATACCTCATGAAAAGCTGTGGCAAAAGGTAAAAGAATTCTAGTCAAATTATACTTAGGCTATAATAGGAACCAGTGATCTTTTATTCCTATCAACTTAAGAGTTTGCTTATTTATTGTCTGTGTGCCAAAGACTATACAAGAAAAACATTTTAATAATCTACAAAATAAACAAGTACAATGGAGCTTTAGCTAATATTTTATATTATAAATAAAATGTTGGGTATCTCAAAGCCTATAAATAGAGAAATATATATACATAGAGAGCAAGTGCTGGAATATATGAACATGTACCTATCCAATGTTAACTTGCGAATGGAAAGATGATAACCAGATACCAAATACCAAAATACCAAAATAACAAATAAATAATTCACATAAAAATTAGAATTATTGTGACCAATTGTCAAGGATTCATACATTGAGATGTTTCTGAATTTTTAGATTTAAATTTGGAAATATATAATTAAGAGATGTATTATATAAACTATGTCAGGGTCTAATTACCAAAGAGAATATAATACATTTTAAAACCTAGTTTTATGTTGGCAAGTGTGAATTGGCTTTGAAAATTATAAGGATAATTCTATTATAAAATTTTCTTTAGTGTTTTAGATTTTTACAGGAAATTCTGAGTTATTTTAGAAAATAAGAGAGGCAGAGGGAAAGGAAGAAAAGTAAGAAAGAGGTCCAGGCAGTGAAAGAAAAGAAAGAGAAGAAGAACATAGAATATGATTTCTAAGAAAACATAAAAAGAATAAAAATACAAAAAAATGAGAGGAGAATAAAGAATAATGTGGTGTATATCCTATGTAAGAACATATAACTGATTTCACCATTTCTCATAGATTACCATTTGATTCACATAGTTTTGGGTTTATTTCTCTCACCTTTAGAATAAAAAAACACAGATGGCAAGGACACTTTTACATATTATTTTCATTACCCAGTAAGTGTTTAAATTTAGTATTAAAGGAGAAAGAACAGAAGACTTTACTAGTTGCTAATTAAGTGTAGGTGTAAAGGAAGAATGGAGAACGAGAGAAAATCTCTGCAAGAACAAACATTAGATTTTTCTCCATTACTTATCATTACTGGCCTCATATTCTTTATGGTGCTAATGCTTTCAGTACTTATTGATTTACCATACTGGTAATTACACTAACATCGACCTGCATTTTTCTTTCCTGCATAAAAATGTTGAGTTTATTTTAAAGCTGTTGTGATCAGATGACTGCAATATCAAAATATAATGCAAGGGACATGATGAAGTCTTACTGTGTGCAAGGCTCAGTGTTGACCCTGGGGATACAAAGAACCCATTTATTCTCAATTCTTAATTTTAAGAAGCTGTCAGACTACTTTGGAGATTAGTCATATTTTCAATAAAACTATGATACAAACTAAATATAATTTTATACAAATATGAACATTTGCTGTAGGAAGGTTTCAAAGAAATGAAAGAGCACTTATAATTTCGCAGAATTTTTTAAAAACCTAACATGAAATAGGTGGCTTCTGAGTTTTGTGACCTTCACCAACTTACCTATGCTCAGTAAACCTCAGTTTCCTTCTTTGTAATATTGAAATAATAACAGCACCTACTTCATGAGACTGTTGTTGAAGGCTTCAATAAAAAAATAATGAACCAGGACATTGACTACATAAAATAAGCACTGTAGTAAATATTAGCCTTTGATATTTTGTTATTATTAAGCTTGAACAGGTACTCTTAGAATTCCAGTGAGACCTAAGCTACTTTCATTTCTACTGAGGCATTTAGGACATTAATAAAGAAATTACAAAAAGGGTTTTTTAAAAATTGAAGTAATTTTAAACATTCAAATATAAGAAATTATATTTTTAACATCAAGAAACATATAACATCTATGTATGAGCATGTATGAAGATCATTGTGGAGTCTTTTGTGGATGTAAGATCTAAGTTAAATGGCCCTCCTCCCAACCCATCATAGATCCTGAGATTGCAAAAATGGACATAAATAAGAAGGTAGAGGTAGATAGGAGACTTTTCAGGTGGAAGAAACAAAAGAAGCAGAGATCTGAAAATAAGAAGATACAAGGAAAACTATAGGAACAAGAAATTGTTTGTGTTAGTTGGGGCACAGGATAGATCTAAGAAAGTAAGATAAATATTTAGGAGTCAGAAGGACTCAATTCCGTGAGGAATAAGAGATCAGTTTCCTAAGTCTGTGTATATGTGTATGTGCATGCGTGCGTGCGTGTGTGTGTGGTGGTGGTGGTCAAACAATTGAAACTGTATTTTAAGGGGATTAATATGCAACAGTATATAGTGTGGATCTGATAGAGATAGATGGAAGAGAAACTCTCAGGCAGAGAATTGGAATGAGGGCCTGAAACGACACTGGGAAAAAAAGGGAAAAAATTATGAAAGAATGGTCTTGGAAATATACATTTATGTTATTAATTCCTGCCTCTCACTGGTTTTAGCAGACATTTTGGCCTATCTCCCACAGAATAGCAAGCAGCTATTTGATAGAAAAAGAAAACAAAACAGAAGACAATAGAGCCCCTTCAGCAAATCTCCATCCTTAATTTAAACTCATCTTCATTGATAACCATTTTTCCCATTTCCTCCTGCTCCAAAGGAAGGAGAATGGCTTTCTCTTCCTTACAGGAGTGGTTCTTCTGGAAAATCTAACTTCTTCATCCCAGAATCACAAAAATATCCTTCTATGGAAATGTCTCCACTCTAGGCTGAATCCCTTTTGCTTCCATCTCCACGGAGAACCTCTTGAATTCATTATCATTTACCGTCTCTGCAAACCAACCTCTCTCCAGCTTTCTTCCCTCAGACCTTAAACCTGCAAAGTGTTCTATTTATGATTTCTACCTTTCTGGCCCATTTCAATCCTCTTTAAAGTGTTTGTTTCTTTGTTTGTTTTCATCTGCTCCACCAAGGGTTCATTCTTCGATCTTATTCTCTTTTCATCTTACACACCTCATCTACTTCTATGAGTTTATTTACCACCAATGTGTATGTATATGATTCTCAAATATCTGTCACAGTAGTATATTCGATGGATAGTTAGGATGATTGGCATATTCAAAATGGAACTCATCTTTTCAGCCCTCTTGTTCCTGTAACTTATGTATCATAGAGTGGCAGCATAATTATTTTAATTGTCCAAACTACAAACCTGAGAGAAATCGTAGCTCCTTTTTCCCTTATCATTTATCACAAATTAGTTACAAATTCTTAGGTTATATGAGATGGGACTTTTTTTGGATGAAAGCAACATATAGAAACAGTAATTTTTCACAAGCATATAACCAGCAGCTGGAAGTTTGGAAAACTATACAGTAACAAGTTTTGGCTAGGATAGAGAGAAATTGGAACTCTCATACATTGCCGATTAGAATGTAAAATGGTGCAGCTGCTCTGGAGTGTAGTTTGGTACTTCTTTAAATTACTAAACATACATATTACCTAGCAATTATATTCTTAGGTATATACTAAAGAGAAATTAAAATATATATTCATACAAAACATGTACAGCATTTTTCATAATAGCCAAAACATGAAAACATCTTAAATGTCCAATGATTAATGAATGAATAAACAAAATACAGTATAACCATACAAATGAATAGTATCCAGGAATAAGAAAGAATGAAGTACCAATAACGTTACAACGTAGATGAGCTTTGAAAACATTATGCTAGTCAAAGCCAGTCAAAAAATATCACATATTGTATGATTCCATTTACATAAAATGTCCAGCATAGAAAAATCTTTAGAGACAGAACAAAAGTTATTGGTTGTCAGGAGTTAGGGGAAAGAGGAGTGAGTACTAATGAGTATAGAATTTCTTTTTGGGGTGATGAAATGTTTAAAAAATAGATTGTGGTGATAGTTGCATGACTCTGAATATATTAAAAACCACTAATCTGTATAGTTTAAAGGGGTGAATATTATAGTATGTGAAACATATCTCAATAAAACTGCTTTTAAAAAAATAAAAATCATGATGAAATCACAGTTACTTATAAGCCTTCAATGGCCTCCCACTATTTGTAGCCACACTTCTCTGGCTGGGGCATGTGCGCTGGTCCACAGGATGAAATTTAAATTGCATTAGCATGTTATTTCCACACCTACAGTCCCTTTCTCAATGCTTGTCATCCTTACAGTCACATATCCTTTTTCTAGCCATGTAGAGCTACTTATACTTGTACCTACTACTACTTGGCTCTATCTTACTTCTCTGCCATTTGCCATCTCCTGCCCCTTAATCTCCCTACACCAATTCATATTTATCATATCAAACTCTTAGTCATCCTTTAAGCCTTACTTTGCATATTACCTTGTCCAGTTATCATTTCTTGTGTGCCAATGAAGCCCCCTCTATCCTGTGCAAGACATAAAGCATGAACAAGAAATAAAAATTGCACGTGGCTTTGATTAACGTACCCAGAATAAAATCTTCCTCAAATTAAATTGAGGCAATGTCCTCAGCAAAAGGGGAAATTGATGGTGAGCAAGCAAAACTAACAGCTGTCCATTAAATCCAGCAAGGCTTCCAGACTTCCCTGGAGTCGATTAACATTCCCACAACTGAGCTCTCTTAGTACTTAGTATATACCTTAACTAGCACATGCTAAATAGCTGTAATTATTTAATTACATGATTTTTTTTTCTGTCATCAGCTGCTGAGTTTGACACTTAGGGGACAATAAGCAAATATTTGATAAATGAAAGAACGAACAAATGAGTAAAAATGGAAGAAATGAAAGAAAGATAAATCAGGTCATTAGGTCGTCATCTCTGTTATGTAAAAAGTATTACGGTTTTCTCTTAATGTTTTTTTCATTTATGTACATTCATGTGTTGCTTCAATTTTTGGTAAATAACATGTTCCAGCGCAAAATAGCTAAAGTGCAGCCTGATGGTCTACCTAGCCTGCAAATGTGGTTTTAGTATGCTCAGCATCTTAAACACTTTGATTTAATTACCAAATTTTTAAAATGTAGATAATTTCACTCAAGTATCTGGAGTTCTAGTTTTTATTGAAAAACTGGAACAGCTTGCAACAATGATGTCCTATTTTCTTATGGAAACAATGAGGTGAATCTGAGGTGTTGTTGCTTCCCATACACAGAGGAAGTTCTTCCTTTTTACACAGTGTCCATACAGACTGCTTTCCCATTCCAGTTACCTGTCAGGCTCTGGTGGGCATTTTGACTAGAATCCTTATAAATTCTTTAGAAAACTAAACTGTATTTAAAAGTACGTTCCTGAGACACCAGGACTGTTGAAACTTAGGTTGCTGAGAGAGTTCTCTTTTTTGGTTGGTAATTGATCTCTGTCTTCACATATCTTGAATAAAGTACTAAAGTTTTAAAAATCCATCTGGGAAAACTATTCGTTATGTATTATGCCGCAATGGTCACTGTCTACTAAGGGTGCAGGCGATTAACATTTACTTGGTGATTTCTTCAATTTTAGAAAAACATTTTTGATTTGGTCTTGATGTAGTTTAAATGCATTGTATGAACTTCCTTTTTTTCTGAAAGAGTATAATTTGGTTCATAAATTGCAGATGGTGGATTCATGCTAAATGACTATCCTCATTGCTCAGAAAATTAATTCTTTTGACAGAATCATTCACTTAAAATGAAGTGAATATTTAACTTTATATATTAAGAGGTTTGAATGAAGTATCAATGCCTTCATTTTCATATACTGCCTCCCTCAATAATTTCATAGTTCATTTCCCTTTTATTGAAGTTAAGGATATGTGAGCCATATTTGTAAGTTCTTCTTGCCAAACATTTTTCTTTTATTCATTCTCTATTTTTTTCTTTCTGGTGAGGTGTTTCTGGTTCCCCTGAATTTGCTATCAAATGGAGATGGTCATAATCAATATACATAACTTCATCAATTGACCTAAAACTGATTAGATAGTGGGAAAGGGCAGGGACCTAGAGTCAGACTGGCTAGGATTTAAATGCAGGAGTTTCCATCTTCTTTGTAGGACCTTGGACAATTTGTTAAATTTCTCCAAATCAACCTGTTTCCTCATATATATAACGAAGATAATAATGGCTTGTTAAAAAAAAAAATGGATCAAGATAAATATATTTTGTGTATACATACACACACACAATTAAGATGACACATATCACAAATTATATATGATATTCACAATTTCAATTTGTTAAGAAAAATGACCTTGCATGTATTTAAATTTTCCTAGTCAAAGCTTTCACACCATTAATGCCTTAAAAAGAGAATCCAGCCTTTTTTTTTTTTTTTTTTTTTTTTTTAATTTAAGGTCTTTCTCATTTAAAACTGCTCTTTTAAATTCTCTCTCACTTATCCCAGGCCCACTGATTCTTGTTTTGTTTTGGTCTTTCCTCTGAACAATGCATGTACTTTCCTTTCTTTATCCTACTTTTTCCATTCTCTTTGACTAAAATAATTTTTCTACTCCTCATACTTATCAGAATTCCTCTTGTCCCTGGAGGTCTAACTCAAATAACACCCTAAGATTCCTTCTCTCAATTGCAGAAGTCTTAATTTTGTAACTATAAATTTGGAATTTCTATGTCATTTTTCTTTTTTTCTAGTTTTTGTTAATAGAAGCAAATGGTAGAGTGTGCATGTAAATATGGAAATAGACGGCCTAAATTTGGATAAAAGAAAGCAGATTTGAATTGTACTGGATGAGATTAACCATGGTTTAGCAGATGCCTAGGAGTTATTTACCTTCAAGCAGGTCTTGGCAATTTATAGTAGGAGTCAAGCCTTAAGGCAAGGCTACTTTAGAATAAGAGTGAAGTGGTAAGTTGGATGTAGGGGAAGGTATAGGAAGCAGCAAAGTAGGTAAATTTTCAGCAGAAAAGCTGGAAGAAATGTAGAACATCTAGGTTCTTGCCAACTTTTAAATTTGCATAATTAACCTCTGAATAACTCATAAGGGTCAGCAAACATTTTCTGTAAAGGCCCAGAAAATAAATATTTTCAGCCATACCTTCTAGGTTGTAACTACTCAACTCTGTTGTGTTTGCACAGAAGCAGCCATAGGCAATACATAAACAAATAAGAATGACTGTGTTCCAATAAAACTCTATGAACATATCAAGAGGCAGGCTGAATAGGGTTTGTAGTTGGCTGACTTCTTGAACTAAAAACTTTATGAACAAAATTTAGATCGTTGAGGACAGAGCTATGTCTCCTTTCTGCACCTCTAACTGCCAGTATAGTTCTGATATATTTTAGATATTCAGTAAAGATGTAGTATTCATTAGGGTGAACATTATTTGTGGCATAACACATCTCATTTATAATATATATGTTAATGCATGCTGATACCTGGAACGTTTTCCTCCCATGCCATATTTTTGTTGACATTTACTATTTTGGGGGATGACAGTTTTACTTCCTAATTATGTTCTCTGTACTACATTTTATGAAAATTTCATTAGTTAAAAATAATATAATTCTTTTTATTTGCGTTTCATAAAATTGCTTCTGCTGATTTTAACTTCTAAAGACTCTGAAAAATAAATAAACATTATTAACTTTTTAAAAAAGAAAAAAAAGACTATCAACTTATGTACCAGCTAACTCAAATTGACTGATACTTGTTGCCTATAATTTTTGATATGAATTTGTTGACTGATGTCTGTCGTGTGTGGGTGAAGAAGGTAGTGGCGAAAACAATTAGATCATATATTTGGCATTCTTCATCTAAATAGTATGAAAAATTCTATCTACCTATAAATGTTTATATTTGTATTCTTGAATATGTGTTTATGTATGACATCAACTTATTACCTGGGGTAATCTGAATGGCTCAGTGATAGGGATTTTATTTTTCTTTTTGATTTTGGCTTTTACGGATTTTCCAAATTCTACAATGAAAACCTGTTACTTTTAGATTTAGTGCTTCTAATAATGGTGGACTAAATATCTAGAAAGGCCTTTATGCCTCAATACAACCAAGAGCCTAGATGAAAATACATCTAGTGTATTTTAAATGCATTGCTGGGCTCTCAATAAAGTTAGGGAAACAAATTAATTAATCCATTTGATCCCAACAAGGCCAGAGAAGTCCTAAAAGTAAATGTCAGTACCAGTGCTGGGACAAGGAGGCTTACCTGTGGGCTGCTGCTTGTCGATTAGACTAAACCTCTGATTCCTGCATTAAGCTGGAAACTTGAAAAGTGCTAAAGTGGTCCTACACTAAAACTGCAAATTCTCTTTTGATTAATTAATCCCAAATGTAAGCCTTTGTAATTTCTACAGGTCAAATTCAGCAAAATTTGAGCTCACAATAGAAAGGAAATCACCAAAAACAAAATAAAATAAGGCATTATGAGTGAGAGTCAGCATAAACATTGAAGTTTTAAGTCCCCACCTGAAGAGTATAGATAATGGAATTACTAGACATAGAATATAAAACACTGGTGTAGTAAAAGTTTCAATAAATAAAAAGTAGAATAAAAAATGAACAAGCAAAGAAAAATGATCAAAAACGACCAAATTGATTTTTACTTTTTTATTTTTTATGTTTATTTTTATTTTTATTTTTTAGGCAAGGCAATCCTTAGTTGACCTCACAGATTTCAAGGACCTTGTCAGTTTACAATCCCTTATTTTCATTTTTATTTTTTACACCTACAGCAACTGGTCTTTCTAGGTGGTCTCCCATTAAAGTACTAACCAGGCCTGACCCTGCTTAGCTTCCTAGATCAGACGGGATAGGGCTTGTTCAGAGTGGCATGGCCATAGACAAATTAATTTTTAGAAATAAGAAATGTAACTGTTGAAAATTAAACTTAATGTGTGGATTATACAATAGTTTAGACACTGTTAAAGTGAGAACTAGAGAACTAAAAGACAGATCCAAAGAAACTACTCAAATATAGTAGTGTGAGACCGAGGTGCAAAATGTGACAGTTTAAGATACATGGAGAACAGAATGTCTAGTATGCTTTCAGTGGAAGTCCCAGAAAAATAGACTAGAGATCATGGTGAAGAAAAGAAAGTATCTGAGACTTTTCTACAACATATTAAGGAAATGAGCTCAGAAATTTAAAAATGTAACATATAAAATGTAGATACAAAAAAGCTAGACAGCTGTAATGAAACTAGGGAACATCAAAGTCAAAAGAAATGGTCTTAAAAGTTGCTCAAGAGAAAGGATAGATCAAATGCATGCAAATTAGACTGACAACAGAGGTCTGGGAAGCAATGATGGAAGCAAGGAGGTAAAATAAATTTAGTTAGGAGAGAAAATGAATATTTAACTGGAATTGTGAATCTAGCAAAACTATCTTTTGAGAAAAAGGGTGAAATAAGTTTTATTTTATGGGGGAGTTTGTTTAAAATTACATGTCTTCTTTAAATAAAACCAGTGGCTTCATTTTAGCCTGGAGTTTTCTCTGTTGAAAGTTTTTATTTACATATTCAATTTTTTTTTTGAAATAGGGAGAAATAGTTCCTTACTATACTTTATTTTTTTTATTTTTATTTTTATTTTTGGTGATTCTTTTTTTTTTTTAAGTCCATTGGGGTAACATTGGTTAATACAATTATATAATTTTCGGGTGTACATTATAATTTGACATCTATATATTCTATTGTGTGATTACCACCCAGAGTCCAGTTTTCTTCAGCTATTTGATTTCTTCATATATTTGATTTCCTTTACCCACTTTACCCTCCCCCAACTCTCCTATATTTGATCCCCTTTACTCTGTCTACCTCTTCCCTCTTCCCCCACCTTCTACTCTCTGGTAACCACTAGTCTATTGTCCACGTCCTTGAGTCTTTGTTTGTCCTGTTCATTTGTTGCTTTTAGGTTTATATCCCACATATAAGTGATATCATGTGATTTTCAACTTTTTCAGTCTGGCTTATTTCACTTAGCGTGATTATCTCAAGGTCCATCCATGTTGTCACAAATGGCAGTATTTCATTTCTTCTTAGGGCTGAGTAATGTTTCATTGTATATATGTACCACAGCTTCTTTAGCCAATCATCTATCATAGGACACTTCAATTGCTTCCATGTCCTGGCCACTGTGAATAGTGGCTATGAACATCTTTTCGGATATGAGTTTTCAAGTCTTTGGGGCAAATACCCAGTAGAAGGATTGCTGGATCCTATGGTAGATCAATTGAAACTCCATACTGTTATTCATAGTGGCTGTACCAATTTGCAGTCCCACCAGCAGTGTATGAGTGTTCCTTTTTCACCACATCATCTCCAACATTCGTTATTACTTGCCTTGTTGATTATAGCTATTCTAACAGGTGTGAGATAGTATCTCATTGTTTTGATTTGCATTTCTCTAATAGCTAGTGATGTTGAGTATCTTTTCATTTATTTTTTGGTCATTCATATGTCCTCTAAGGAGAAGTGTCTGTTCAGGTCCTCTGCCCATATTTTGATTGGATCGTTTGTTTTTTTGTTGTTATTGAGTCGTATGAGTTCTTTGTATATTTTGGATATTAGGCCCTTATCGAAGGTGTTGCTTTCAAATATATTTTCCCATTCTGATGGTTCTGTCTTTACTTTGTTGATGATTTCTTTTGTCGAGCAAAATCTTTTTAGTTTGATGTAGTCCCATTCATTTATTTTAGCTTTTACTTCCCTTGCCTTTGAGGTCAAATTCATAAAGTCCTCTTTAAGACCAAGGTCCTTGAATTCAGTTCCTATGTTTTCTTCTATGCATTTTATTGTTTCAGGTCTTATATTCAGGTCCTTAATCCATTCTGAGTTAATTCTGGTGTGTGGTGTTAGGCAACAGTCTAGTTTAATTCTTTTGTAGGTGGCCTTCCAATTTTCCCAGCACCGTTAATTGAAAAGGCATTCTTTTCTCCACTGTATGTTTTTGGCTTTTTTTGTCAAAAATTATTTGACCATATAAATATGGGTTTAGTTCTGGACTCTCGATTCTGTTCCACTGGTCCATGTGTCTGTTTTGCTGCCATTACCATGCTATTTTGATTACTGTCTCTTTGTAGTATATTTCAAAGTAGGGCAAAGTGATGCCTCCAGCCTCATTCTTTTTTCTCAGTATAGCTTTGGCAATTCGGGGTCTTTTGTGCTTCCATTCAAATGTGATGATTTTTTGTTCTATTTCTTTAAAAAATGCCAATGAGATTTTGATGGGGATTGCATTAAATCTGAATAACGCTTTAGGTAATATGGTTATTTTAATTATGTTGATTCTTCCAATCCAGGAACACGGAATATCTTTCTATTTCTTTGTATCTTCTACGATTTCTTTTAATAGGATCTTATAGTTTTCATTATACAGGTCCTTCATATGTTTTGTTAAATTTATTCCTAGGTATTTTATTATTTTTGCTGCAATTGCAAAAGGAATTATTTTTTCCACTTCTGTTTCTAATGCTTCATTATTCATATTCAATTTTTAACGTAGATATGACTTTCAATTTCTTCTTGTGTTAACAATAAAATAGTTATTTTTCCTGAGAGTTCTAAAATTTCATCTTAAGATTCAAATTTATTAGTATATAGTAATTTTTCAGAATATTCTGTTACCTTCTTTTGAGATATGTAGTGATGTTCCTTCTTTCATTTCTGATATTATTTGTGTCTTATTTTGTCATTCGAATTTGTTAAGGCTTTATCAACTTTTCTTTAAAAAAAATCTCTTGGCCTATTGATTCTATTTTATTTTCCTTTTCTATTTAAGTTCTCTTCTGCTTTTAGCTTTCTTCTTCTTTCTCTTTCATTTGTTTTAAGTTGTTATTTATTTATTTATTTATAATGCATTGAGATGGATGCTATGAATAGGTTCTCCGTCTTTTTGATGTTTAACAGATATTATTTAACTCAGTGCTTTTCAAAGTCAGTCCCTGGACGAGCAGCATTAACATTACCAAAGAACTTGTTAGAAATGCAATTTCTTGGGCCTAATCTTAATTCTATTAAAATCAGAATTCTGAGGGATGGGCCCTAGAAATCTGTAGTATTTTAGTGTTTGCATTTAATAATAGAAAATGTTCATAATAGTTAATTAGATTAATAAGTAGACAGGTTTAAAATTAGGCTAAAAAGTGTAAATGCCAGTAAAATAGGTCCTTTTCTAACAGAGAAAATATTATTACTAAATTAATTACTGAACTAAATTTAGTTAAGAAAATTACAGCAACAGCAATATAAAAAACAAAACAAAACAAAACTCTGCACAACAAAAAAGTCCTACTAAAGTTAAATTGCTAATCACTCTAATTCTAAACACGAAGTTTCACAATTCAATCACAAGATTTTCTAGAATTTTGATTCACTCGTGTTTTCTTATATCAAATGATTTTCCTCCTGAAGGATGGCAAAGATATTTTCTTAACCCTTGCTATGTGTTTCAAATTACATAAAAGCAACTTTCTCATGATAACCAGGCACTAAGTTCCTTATAAATAATACTCAAAGAAGCAAGATTTTTAGCTATTTTGTCGAGTTATTAAAAAAATTTTTGACTAGACATTAACAAAAGACAAACAGCCACCAGTAATATCATCTCAAACAGATGGTTTCAAATAGTTGGAATGCTATTTGCATGGTTCCGTAGCTTCTAAAATAACATAATCCATAAATATAAAGAAAGAAGCAAGCAGACAAATCAGATATAGTACTGAGTGAACTTAGTATAGAGACTACTCTATTTTCAAAAGAGATGCCCACAACCAATAGCACATTTTATATTGCCAGATTTAACTCTCAATCTTCGTGAAGAAGATACTATGTCAGAGTAGGAATACCAGTAGATAAAGACAAAATATTTTAGTCATTTGAATTTTAAAGAAGAGTATAGTAGTGAGGGAAAATTACATATGGAATGCCAAAGTCCTTTTAAAATCCAGAGTGAAAAAATTGCAATTCACTTATTACCACTGTGTAATTTAGGGAAAAAAAAACTGTTTGCTAATCATGGGGAAAATGCTGATCGACTTTAAATATAACAAATGATATTTTAATTTTTAAACTAAAACAAAACAAAAGAAATATCCCAGATCTATAAATTGTTCCAAGTTTGATTACAATTGTTGGAATTTGCCGATCAGTTCAGAAACAGATCTTTTTTTCTCTTTTCTTAATCAAATTCCTGAAGATTGAGTCATGTTTTTCTTTGTACTCCTTCCTTTTACTCATTTTTCCTTAAACAGTTCTGAGCCTCCATAAATAATGGAGGAATAGCAAAAAAAGTGAAATTATCAGGATGATGTAAGAAGTACAACGATATTTGAATTTATGCAGAAAAGTTTAAACTCCATAAATGCCATATATCCCTGGTTACTAAGAAGATTATTAAATTTAACTTCTATTTAATTTAGGAAAAACACAAGAATTCTATAATGTTTTGTACTCAAATCAATAAACTATTATAATTTCTCTGTAGTAATAGGGAACATTGACTTTTTAATGTGTATGACAATGGTATTTTTATTAGAGATTTTTTGAATGTTAATTTTAATTATTTACATAGTAAAATATGAACATTTTATATAATTTTACAAAATGTACTAATGTTCTTTTATAGTCAATGCACATTTTGAAATAAAACAAAAGAATTTATCAAATATTTTTGTTCATTTGTGCCTTATTTATTGAGTATAAATAGGTGGATGTAAGTAAAAACTTTTATTATTCTTTTATTTACATAAATATTAATGAAATAAAAGTTTATGCTATACATATTGCATTTTATTTGCCAAGTTCTGTAGAATGAAGAAACCCCTTAAAACACAGCAACTGATACAACCTGTGACTTCTGCCACATTCATCTCTCCTATCTAAAAAACTCCTATAGTAACTACATGTCAGAATACATATGGAGACTTATTTAGTAGTCTGCCATGACAAAGTAACCACTTGAACTAAAGCCAACCCTTATGGAGACTAATTTAAAATGCACCAACAGTCTTTTCATGGATAAAATATTTTGTTGTTAGTTAAGAATACCTCCTGGCATAGTGAGTATAAATTATGTTAAATGTTCAAGTATTAGTTTTCTGAAGGGCTAATAATCTACTTCCTAAATTCTATGCGAAGTTGACAATGGCAGAGAATGAACAAAACAGAAAGTAAACCATGCTTTTAAAATAGAACAGAAATGAAGCAAAGTAGTGCGGGGTATCAAGACAAATAAACAAATGCAAACAGTGACTATGGAAGATTAAAGTGTTTTATTGACATTTTCTCCCTTGGTCTTAGTTTAGGTCATCAGGTAGATAAAACTGTAGTTGCAAGCTGTTCATTCAGTTGGAGGTGTGTGTGTGCGCACTCAACAGTATATAGGTCCCATGCCACCGATAAACTCTCAGAGGCTCTAGGCCAAAAATTTTATGCTCTAGTGGTGACATTTTTGCCAGGTATATGTTCCCAACGATATTATTCCCTAAATGTTACTGAAAAGCCTATGACAGTCTGTGAAATTTATTTTTTCCACGATGGACAACTGTGTTGGTTATTAACAACACGTTATAAAAAAAGACCTCGGGACTTGAGATTTAAAAAAATTTCTTAAAACAAAAAACAGTAGTGTGCTACTAAATTTGCCAAGCCTATTTCTTTTTAAAACAGACACGTTACAAAGAGAGATAAGGAATAAAAATCTTTTTTGATAGTAGAAAGATGACTAGATTGGAATCAGAATAACTTTCTTCTATTTTTCACCAAGTTCTTAAAATATTTCTGTCCCTTATATTCCTTATCTGTAAAATTAGAATGAAGATATGAGTAAATATATGTGAAAAATGTCTTAGGACCTATAAATTGATTAAAAGTTATTTTTAAGATTATCTTGGTATTCATATATTATTTTTAAAATAGTATTTAAAATACTTAAACATAATCATTAACATATGACATTATTTTGAAACTTTTTATCTACCTGTCAAGGCATTTTTTTTCTCATTTTCATAGATTTATTTTTGATATCAATCCATCAGATATAATATAATTTTTATTTGATTAATTGACTATTTTAAGTTAAAGAGAATTTAAGAGAGGAAAAAAATCCAACAAAGTGGTACGTTTTCAACTTCCATAAGTAAATTCTTAAAAAGCAGCTTCCTTATATTCACTCAATTTTTTTTTGAGAGCTAAATATTGTTTGAAAAGCTAAATACACAGTTTTCTATATGATATGGCTCCTGTAGATCTCATAGTCTAATAGGGGAGACAAATATATAATCATAATTACAACAAAAACTATAATAGAAAAACATTATAGTTTTGAATGGAGAAAGATCTACTTTTCATTTTGTCTAACGAGCAGTAGGTAAAGATAAATTGGTTTATTTATTTGCTAACTCTACACAAAGTATTATCTTGCTATGTGCCTACTCCATACAAGTTTCTTTTCTTGAATGAATTTGTGCAGTAGCAGATGGAAAAATTAGGATGACTGTGGATTTGTAGAGGAGGTTTTGTTTTTGGCATTAACTAATATGCAGACAATCTTACCTGCCTATTCTTTCGTGGTTACCTTTTATGTCAATTAACTATATGCAATTTATCCATACTTTTCTGAATGTTCAGAATTTATGAGGAGTGAAAGTAATTGGCTCATTTTTTGCTATAGGACATGTAATGTCTTTCTATTTTGAATTTACTAAGACATGAAAATCGTGTGATTCTTCATCATTTTAAAAACTTGTTTTTGGATAACAAAATTCATTCTAGGTGAAAGAAAATAAATAACTTAGAAGATTTGGTATTTTATTCCAATTTTTTTAAACTAAAAATTGATAAAATTGTATTTATTTTATGGGCATTACTTTGTTTAGCTCTTTGTACATTAAATAAGAATGTTTATCACCTATTTTGGTATGTATGTGAACAAGAATGAGCACTGATAAAAAACATCTTAGTTCATTGCAAATATAAACAATAAAAAACAACATGTACAAAGATTAAACAATATTCTATGTAAGCAAAAATTACTCTTCCTTTCTTATCATGTTATGACATAAGGAGAGAAAAAATGTTTTGATTTAAGAATCTGTCAGCTATAATGTAATTTAATATGTAGTGACATATACTGCTAAAAGGTATGTATTAACATTAAAGACCCAAACTCCAATGATTAATATTATAGTGATGACAGAATGAGAGTGCCTAATTTTAATCCACTGTTTATCTATGTAAGGTAATTTATAGATCACTCGACATGTTTTAATAGTAGACATAAAAAGATATCCTTTAATACCCACTCGCTTTCAAGATCTGACATTTGCAATTACAAATATAAAGAAATACCAGGGGTTGCCTTCATTGGATATGTATACAAATACCTAGTCATCTTATACACAGTTTATAAAAAGTGATCTATTAATAACAAAACTGCTCCAAAGATCCAGAGTCTCTTAATATTCTAGTTGAATATCAAGAGGTTGACTTAAAATGAGGGCAGAAACACAAAGAGTGGACAACACATTGATTTGCCTGCCAAATATAGTTTTACCATCATAAATCTCAGGCTGACAACTGCACAAAGCTTTCTTCACCCAAACACTGCCAAGTAAGGGCGTTTATTCACTGATTGGCTGATAGTCACCATGACAACTGATGCCACAATTAGACAAGTACAATCCCACTTTCAGACATGCACACAATTCATTAATTCAGCAGGACTTTGTTGATGATACATTATGAAGAAAATATTTAATACTATTCAGAGACTGATGTATTTGCCTCTTACCTAGGGTAAAATAAATTATAAGAAGTGATGAAAACAACCATTTAATTAGACTAATGTAAATTTGACAAGCAACTCAGTGAATTTAAGTGTTTTTAATAATTTTGTAGATATCTCGTTCTGTAAACTGAATAACTATTGAGTTAACTTTCAAGTTATTTTTCTATGGGCCTTTTAAAAAATGGTTGGAAAGAATGTGAATGTAATTCTCTATATATTAAATAAGAAGACAACAAATATTTCTTTGGCACTTGAGAGGAAGTAATTTTACTCAATGTTGAGTGATTGTTAAATTTAACACATATTTATCTATAGAGACCTCAATGAAAATTGCAAAAGGAGTCATTTACTTATCTTTTTCTATATAGAAACCATATTTACCAGAGATGTTTTCTAACACAGATTGACCATGTAGATTCAGGATATAAGTACTAACATAAGTAGTCTAATATAAGTAAAAATTTTATTTATCAACTTTTACTTAATTTTAACTCATCCAGTCTTTTAAACCAAATTACTAGAAGTGAAATGATAACATTTCTAAATTCATTTCCCTATATTGTGATACGAAAGGTGTGTGAAGATGCAGTTAATGAGTTAAAACCTAATACACGTTTATGTGTTTCTATTTATGTTTGTAGGCACATACAGTGAAAGGTGTGGAAGGCTAGATACTGAATTAGTAACATAGTTTACTTCAGAGGTGTGAGAACGAGGAAGGTGGGGAAATAATTTCTCTTTGTATACTCTTTATTAATTGATTTGATTATAGTAAACTTTATTTTTAACTTTAAGTACAAAGTCCAATAAAGTACTAAAAATGATTATGATATTATTAAAAACCAAGGCACAAAAGTATTATGTTTAATATGATTTTATTTTATTAGATATGTACCATATATATCAGTGCACATAGCTAAGTATGTGGTGTGTATATGTGTGTATAAAATTGAAAAAGAGACTAAAAGACCATACAGTAAATGTTTATAGTTGATTATCCCTGGATAGTGGGGTTAGTTTTATTTTCTTCTTTTCACTTATTTGTATTGTTTACAAGAGAATGATTTAATTCTTTTATTAAGAATAGTTATTATGTTATAATCAATAAAAATGAGTAAATGAAACACTGTTTCTTATCTTCTATGTGTAATATTCATTGTTAGGAACCAAAGGAGATGCAAAGAAGAGTCTCAGTTTAAGGTCATTACAATTTGATAAAAATACAATATAAGTATGAAAAATTATAACACATAGTATGAAGATGTGGATGAAAAAGGGGGTTCTATGGAGGGTAACCTCACCGGGTGATCTGATCATACATTCCTAACTGGGCAGGTCACGGTGGGTAGTCATGCCTCAGGCATACAATTTTTTAGTAAAAGGTTTATCTTTGCCTTAAGCAAGCAATGTCCATTGTTTCTGTGCATCTAGTTTAACACACCTTTGAAATAAACCGTGACCACCCTCAAGAGAGCACATAATCTTGTTAATCATCCTGTAATCCAATCCTTGCCTTGCTTTCTCTTACCTCCATGCAATCTTCCTTACTTTCCTTAATTTTAAATGCATAAAAGAAGCTGCAAAACTGTCTCTTTTTCTCTGAAGCATTTGAGATCTTGCTCCCTGGCATATGTCATCAGTTTGGTTCAGATAAACTCATAAAAATTCTCCATAGTTTTAGATATTTCTTATATAAACAAAAAATGCCAAAGATGACTATATAGCAGTTCAGAATAATCATTATATATCTTTTTAAAGATATGCATTTGCCAAACTATTACAATTTTAAAGTGTAAGGACTAAATTATTTGATCTATGTATAGCCTGAGTATTTAAAAAAATAACTACCAGAATTGAATTAGTTTAGTCAATAAAAGAAGAAAAGAAATTTCAAAACCATTTAAAAGTAGTAGAACAACAATTTTAAAAAGTAATAATTCAAACCATTTTAAAAAATAAGACTGTCTAAATGGGCCAAGTTTATAAACGTTCAAACACAAAATATTTTATTTTATTCTTTGACTTTGGGTGTAATCCAGAAGTTTATTATTTTTTTTTAAATGACTCAGCCATTAATGAGATTGTGTAAATTAACACTACATTTACTATCACTTGAACATGCTTTTTCTTTAAGAATATCTCACATCAGTTCCTCGGTAGCCGGAGGGCTCCTGTCATACTACAAACCATTTCTGTTGCTTTACAGTATATATGAAAATACTTTTTATATTTGTTTGCTTAACTTGTCTTCTACTTAATTATTGGCCTTATATTTAATTAGAATTTACTGGAAAATTAGTCCATATGAAAACAAATGGTTATAAAGGTAAAATCTAAGTTTTACATCTTCTGAACTGACACATTCAGAGGCCTCTGGTCATGTGCCTGAAATCAACGGTGTATGGTGTCTGAGATAGGATGTTGTCTTTTGTTTAACAAGTCATCCATATTCCTTTGAGAAAATCCCTGTCTTAACTTGCATTCTCCTCAGAGAGCAGAACCTGAAACAAAAGTCTGAATGATGAGCGTGATCTCAGGGAAGAGGAGTGGGAGAAACATAAAAGGAGGAATAAGCAACCTAAGGGAATGTTCTTAAATTAGTCAGTACTGAGGGCAACTGGTGTTTAATTCCACTGTTATTTTCTGAGGAACCAGAGAGAATGCATCTCAGAACTTTTGCCTGAGTGACAAAAAAGGAAACCATTTATCTACTGGTCCCCCATATCCCATTGATCAAGAGCACCCCATGGAATGCTAACTAACTCTCTTGCTTTTCCAGGTTTTGCAGCAGGAATTTTTCTGAAGGCATCACAGAAGTCCTGGAGCAGGAGAAAGATCGGTTGAGGCAAAGTAGTGGCAAGTTAAAAGTACTTGAAACTAGTAACTTCAGCCTTGGCTGTAGTAAAAGGTAGGTTAAGAAGACGTGAAGTGTAGGACAAGGAGAGACAAAGTCAATCATAACACCATGCCTTGCAGCTTTGCCAGATCTAGCCACGAGATGCACATCTGATCCAGGCTCAGCCAATCTCAGAGCGCTGTCCTACCCAAACTAGTATACAAGTACTGAGATAAAAGAGCTCTCATTCCATTCGGATTGCTAAAGTGAAAAAATGTAAATGTGGGACTTTCAATGGCCTTTTTATATGCTTTATGAAGAACCTTTGTCTTTGCGATGCAGCCAAGCAAAGACTACGGCAAGCAAAATCATGAAGTCTTGATTTCTGCAGCTCTGCCTTTGATATTCTGAGCTGTACCAGTAGTATCCTTCTTAGCTATGAGAGCCAACAAATTCCAACTTCAATTTGTTTGTTTAAACTAGTTTGAGTTGGTTTTTAAACACTTTCATCAGATTAGTCACCGATTCATCCTATGGTACAGGGAATATGTCCTAAAATAATAGATTAACTTTTTCCTTTCTCTTTTTTTCTCTTCCCCTTTCTCTCTCTCTCTCTCTCTCTCTCTTTCTCTCTCTCTCTTTCTCTCTCTCTCTCTTTCATTAGAGAGCTATCAATTTTTTTCTAGTCTTTATTTTATTTTTTACTATATACATAGTTAAAAAACCAAATGATTTATACGTTTTATTATTTTTAAAAAAGGTTCCATGCATGCTTACATCACTTGTTCAATATCTGAGAAGCAACTACTTTTAGCTTTTATAGCTATTTATTCTCTTATTTATCTCTTAGTCTTTAAAAAATAGGCATATAATTTTACTTCTTGATCTATTATTTCATTCTAGATCTTAGTTATTTTTGATAAATCTTCTAGTGCTGTGTGTGGTTTTTGATCTTTTGTTTTGACTTTTTTTTTTTTTTAATCTCTGGAAGTTTTCAGATTCCCTCTTTTAGTCTGTAGGGTTCTGTGATTTCATAATGATATATTTTCGTGTGATTCTATTTCATTCATTATGCTAACTAAACACTTAGCAGGCATTTATTTGGAATATCACGTTTATTTTTACAAAGGGCACTTGGATGTTGAACTTCTTGGGACGATCCTCTAATTATCTTATCCTTTCCCTCTCACTTTCCAGCTTTATGTCTTTTTGCATTAATCTCAGAGGGATTTTTCTCACCTTCTGAGGAGTTTTCTCAACTTCAATTCCATAATCTAGTCCTTCTACTGAGATTTTTATTTCTTCTATCTTAATTTTAATTTCTAAGACTTTTATTTTTATTCCCGAAGTTTCTCTTCTTGTTTTATGGATTTAATATTATCTCTTATCTCTGTAGATACTAATGACAGATTTTTAAAGTTTTTATATTCCAACAATTTGCTTTTCACCATTTGTATATTTAGGCTAGTGATAACTGGCAATCTTTGCCAGCTCATATTTTAAGAGCGAGAGACTAAAAAGCTGATTGAAAGCTCTGTGCATGTGAGCAGTCACCTACTGACACTGTATCTCACTGTTGGGTGGTATAACTAGGCTGGTTCATTGAGAAAATCCCAATTAGTGTTCTTAGGGTTTTGTATTGGGCTAGTCAGATTCACTAGAGAAGAATCTTTCATTTCTAGCCTATAAGGTGTACAACTAGCTGCCCACTTTCTGCTGGCCAAGTGGAGGAAGAGGGCTTGAGGGGTGGTTAGTCTCAACAGTTTTAACTATGTAAACCCTTTTTTAATTTCTACATTTTAAATGCAGAACCCTACCTTCACCTCCTGTGCCAAGATCCCTTTGTTTTACAGTCTCTTTTTTGGGGAAATCCCAAATTACATATAGTTTTAGACATTAATAGCTGCTGCTGACCAGAAGAATGGATTGGATCTCTTTTTCCTAATGGCACAGAATAAGCACACACCATTTTATCCAACCAGCGGTTCTCCTCCTGGCTTTTGAATTCTCAACTAGTGACACAGGATGTGGGGCTCTTGGGGTCTTATTTATGAATGGTGTTGGACAGGTCTAATTTGTTCTTTGGTGTGAATATTTTCTTTAGTTCCTGCTGTAAGGCCATTTAGAGGGTTACATATTTATGCCTGCATTTCAAGAATGGTCCTCCAGGCTTCCATTAAGTTTTGTAAGCCCCTTAAAGCCTACCAATAAATTATGTTTTTGCCTGGATTACCAACATCAGTTTCTGTTACTTGCAACCAAGAATCCTAACACAATTGCTACATGTCAAGTTGCATGGTGCATAATGACAGCATATAGAATGCCTAAATTCCACATGGTTATTATTTGGTTTCTATATGGTCACATTTCACTAAAATGCATATATCATTGGTTTAAAAATTATACTATGCCTCAACAAATTTTGCAATCAATAAGTTGATGGAATTAATTAAAATATAAAGTCTCAGAGATTTCTTTTTCAGAAAGTTGTGTGATTTTTTTCCAGGAGGATTATCTGCATAAAAGTTTTCAAATCCAAATTTTTTTGTAAGTTTACATAATTAAAATGGAATAGTCAGTTATTACAGATACTTTTATTACTTTTTCTCTCTTAGATTAGCAATTTAGAAGAAGTAGTTTACCTTTTTGCAAGTAGCAAACATGTGTAATAATGAAGGGGAAACAAAGCTTTTACTCTGAATATACACTCAGCACTCTACACGCTTCACTTGTGGTGTCTTGAAAAATATCGTCTTAAAATTATTTCTAGTCCGCTGCATACTTTCCAAATATTTCTTTTTTGTAGCTTTATATTTAAGCCCACAAGTACTTAAGGTTAATACTTTCTGAGGCAACAGTCAGAAAAACAGTCCTCCATAGCTCATCTTCTTTTTTTCTCTTACTAAACATTTATTCTGCTTCAAAATTGGAGTGTCTCAGAAACTATGTAAAAAAAAATGATACTAGTCTTTTTCTTGATATCTTGTACCCTGTTTTAGGAAGCAAATGAAGGGCATTGAACAGTGATCTTTACTTTACCGTCTTATATTTTGCCTTAAATGGACCTTACTTCACAGAAACAGTAGTTTTTATTGAAACTCTCTGATTCTATAGCAAAAAAGAAAAAAAAAAAGTAGAGCAAAACAAAAGAACCTCTTCTGCTTGCTATCTGGATTAAGTTAGGCTAATTACTGATTTTCTCTGAGCCTTACTTGTCTTAGTTTTAAACAGAAAATTAACACCTGATCTTTCCTACCTCAAAAGGTTGTTTTAAGACTCAAATAAGGTAATTATGTGTGTGGCAGCACTTTATAAATTGAAAAACATATTTTAAAATAAGGCTGATGTTCAAATAAGCATAGATAACATTTTCCATGTAAGGCCACCATTGCTTGTAGCAGTTTATTAATTACCACAAAAGCAAATACTTATATGGAAAAATATTCATTCTCACCAAAAACAAAAGAAATGTACTTTCAAAAAATGAAGATACCTTTTTATTCATTAAAAGAAAAACTTAGAAAATAAGGTTACCTAATGTAAACGACACTAAGTTAAAATTGGGACTCTCAATGCAGGCAAGACAGCAATGATACTTTTGTCAAACAACTTGACAATACATGTGTCGAGTCTTAAATGTATATTATCTTTTATCTAATTATTTCATTGACCCAGAATCATTACAAATGATTCACAATGTGATTATTTATAATAGCAAAAAATGAAAACAAACGAAATCACCAACAATAGGTGAATAGTTCAGTGAATTTTATTATGTTGACACAATGAACAGCCACAAAATACCAAAATTTCAGAAATTTTCAACAAACTAGGAAAAATAGCTCTGACATATACTACTGGATGTGTTATACATTATGTACACACGTTATGTGCATGTGTGTGTATGTTATAAATTAACTGAAAAGACCAGGATATACTATTTATATATGGCATAACTTCAAAAATTTTAAATGTGTCAAAAAAATCTCACCGAGAAATAACACACATAAAAATATTAACAGAGGTTGTCTCTAGATATTGGTATTATGAGAGCTTTATCTTCTATTCTTTTATATTTTTTAGATTTTCTGTATTAAGCATTTTTTTTTTTTTTTTGTAATCAGAAATTTAGAAATGTCATCATGACCATGATATACAATCAGGATAAACAATATTACTTCATGTCTTAAATCTTTGGCTTACTTAAGAAAAGCAATGATTGTTTAGGGACTTTTTGAAATGTTGATGCATCCAATTTGCTTTTACACAATTGGCTTTTTTTCTGACTGTCCATTACTCAACATCATCAGAGAACATAAAGAATTTTCATACTGGTATTGAGCTTTGTGATAGTTCAAAGAATTTTGCTTTCATGGAAGTCAGGAAATGCTATACTTCTTAGCAGTGCATACCTTTTTGTATCTAATTTACATTGCAGAGGAAACAATCTAACAGCAAGCTACCTAGAAAGCTCTATGCTTTCATGTCTCCCCATGAGAAGAGGTTTACCTAAGAGACATGAGTATTTTTAAGAGATAATACCATGTAGTTCAACCCCGTAGTGTAAGTTACCCATTTCAGTCTTACCATATCATTCCTCAGGTGAACAACACTAGCTGGCTACCACAACTGCCATAACTGACATGACATTACAGGCACAAAAGAGAAAGAGAGAGAGAGAGAGAGAGAGAGAGAGAGAGAGATAGAGAGAGAGAGAGAACAGAAATGGGCTTTTATCTAATTAAGACGTAAGTAAACTTGTACTCTGGAATAAATTCTTTGTGATATTCATTGTAAGATAGTCACACATTTTCACTAAATTCAGTGTTCTATGTTGTATATTTTATTTTTCTATTTTAGACTTGAAGCATTATAGAAATGTGTCTACATGATTTTCAGAAATAGAATTACATTAAATTATTTTATTGTCTATTTTGTAGAACATACACATTCAAAAAATAGTGGTGCATTGGTCACACTAAACTTTCTCTAAGAAATCTGTTTAAGTGATAAAATAATGATAAGAAGTCTAGTAAGGGAAATTGTGATTCCTGCTTAGTGTTGCTAGTCAATATCTATTCTATACTAATCCTAACACTGGAAAATGGGCCATGTCAGCAAAGGGAACACTAGATCTCTTCCTATTCTTGAGGCTCACTCAAACATTTCCACGATGTTCTTTGCCAACTAAGAAAATGGTGCAGATAAAAGGATGAATTCAGCTCCCTAACTCTTGGGGTACAACAACTAAAAACATGGTCAGATTGGACTGCAGGGATAAAACTGGGGTAACTAATGGTACAAAGGAAACATTTCCATTTTGGGTGAACAGTGGCAGATGGTTAGAAATGAAGAACTTCCAATGTGAACGTATAGTTGTTTCTATGATAATCAAATGAGATACACATGATAGGAAAGAATAATAAAAATATCTGGGGCCAATTAAAGGAATTGATAACTTGTCTATTGTAGCTTTAGGGAAGTGGGAGAATTGAAAAAATTTTGCATCAGATGTCTAAATGTTGGCAGGAGTAAACACTGGATGGTGAAAGTAGTAGACGGTGAAATTTTTTTGTAATTTTCTAAGTGAACTTGGAATGCAACCAAAAGTCCTTTCTGTACTACGCGATAAGTTTTGTTCCAAGCGTTTAAAGTAAGTGTTGCAAACCCAAAACCCAGTGGGGGCCAGGTGGGGATATTAACAAGAGATGCAGGCTGCATATATAAGAATAGGGAACTGTGGAGAAAACGATGAACTGAGTGGGGAATGCATCCTCCAACCAGGAGGCCAGTCACTACTTGGCTGGAAACTCTTAACCTGCAAAAGCATCACCCTGACCTGATTTTTAAGAGAAGCTGAAAAACAGAAATGTATATGAAATTTCTTCATATTTAAAACAATGGATTGTGGGTCACAATTTGTAACTTCTGATTGAAAGATAGAAAAGACATTTCTGAATAACATTTTAGGTGTTAGAAAAATGAGGTAAGTAGTATGGAAAAGTGTCCATAATATATTGTTGAATGAAAAAAGCCATTTGCAATTCAATGTTTCCAACTTGTAAAAAATGGTATATGCAGAACAAATTATTTATAGAGGTTTGGGAGTGAATATTACTTACATAGATGTGTGCTGTTTGCTTTTTCCCAACACATGTCACTAGTAATTACCAAATTTCATTGATTCTAAGATACATTTTTTTTCTACCTTTCTCAAAATTGAGATTGGGTTTACAATTATAATTCATTTTAGTACGTAAAATAATAGTGCATTATACAATCGATGCATCTTAATGCTAATGAACTATTTAAGTGTTAAAAGCAAAAAACTTAAAAAGAAAACTTATTTAATTCAATTTTTTTTGACATGTGATGCCTGAGGAAGATAATCTGGTAGTATGTTTCTTAGAATGTATCTATTTATTAAAAGAAAAAAATATTCAGATACAAACTGAAAATTCAGTTACCTTCTTAGTTGACTACTACTCATGATGCTGCACTTCTCTTTATTGAAAAGTACCTGAATTATTTCACTTTCCATTTTAATGGTTGAAGCCTCAAGCATCAAAACACAAAATCTTCACGTAACTCATGCCATCTCAGGAACGGATTTTGATATATGTAAAAATTCTCACTTCTAAAGAAGTTATGGTCCAAACTGTTAAAGGCTCTAATTGTCAGAACTTGTAATTGCCCCAGAAAGCAAAAAGATCTTTATTGCAGGTTTCAGATCAGAGGTAATATATGCTCCATATGGCTAACAGCATTACAGAGCTGGGCAGTTCCACTCAACACATCAGCTGAGGAATCCACGAGGTCTAGGGTCTGTCATATTGTTAGATGAAATTATGAATAATTCCTAGGAAATACTTAATGAATAATTTCTTTTCTCCCTCATATGTGCCATTATGGCCTAGACCCTAAAGAAATTTCTAATAAAAGTATATTACATTCTCTTTTCTTCATTAGTAACTACAACGTGTAAGCCATTGATGTCAGGGGAGTTCAGTATAAATTTGCAATCAGGTATATTGCACAAGGTATCACAACAGCCAATATTAAAATACAACACACCCGAATCTAGTGATGTGATGTATTTTTTTATGCTATAGACCATGAAATTATAGAATCTCCCATAGTTCTGACATATTATTTCTCCTCCTAAATCATTATAATCACCAGACCCATCTCATGCCTCAATCTCTAAATGATAATGGAAGCAGAATCACAGTATAATCAAGGAAGCTCTCAAGATTCATTTTCAGAAAAATATGATGCTCACCCTCACTAAGTAGAATTCTTCATTAATTAATAGTGTCATTGATGGCATTATGTTACCCACCACCAAGTTTCTGAAAATCTTACTTTATGACACCATAAAAATCAGAATCTGTGGAAAGTATTATATGAATAAATAGTCATATTATAGTCAAACAGGAACAATGGTCTGAAGAGACTCTTTAAAAATCCTCAGTCTTCCTTGTTTTCAGGTAATGGTTCTTTCTCCTCTGAATTGAATGCATAGAATGACTTTTGCCCTCTAGACCTCTATATATTTCCAACATGACTACCTTGGTCCAGGCTCTTATTAGCTCACTCTCCAGCTGCTGCTTGAATATCAATGAAACTATCTTATATGATGCTTCTATATTAATTATAGAGCAAGAATGAAACTCAAATGTCTAGAACAGTGGTGCCTGACCATAGGGGGCATACAATAAATGTGTATTAAATTAGTGAATTTGTAAACATAATACATGCTCATTTGACAGAAAGAGACAGAAAAGAAAGTAAAGTTCCATTGGCTTTCACTCCATCACATAATTTTTTTCTCCTTTTTAGGCACTATTTCCAATCATGTGTACAGTGCGACTCTGTCCAATACATACAAGTGCATGTAATATATGACTCATCAGTCTGTAACCTGTTTTCATCTTCACACCAACTGTGACATCTTTCTAAGTCAATAGCTAGAGATCTGTTTCATTAACTGCAATGGTTATATACTTTTCTATGTTATTTATCTGATCCCCTAATGATAGCCATAAAAATTGATTCCAATGATGCACTTTTATAAACAGTTCTCTACTGAATAACTTGTACATTACAAAGTATTTGAGTTTTTATTGGGAGATGAGTTTATTCTCATTTCTATCCCATCTTCATCAGACCACCTTTCCCTCCTAAGTATATAAATTCTGTACATCCTTGATGAAGTTTCTCCTGATTTCTTAAAAACACAGTCATACACAGAGAAAAAGTTTTGATTTTAGAATTAGACATATGCATAGGGTTGAATCCCAGATGTGCTACTTACTGCCTGTGTGGCCAAACCTCCTGAGCCTTACTACCTCAAACCACAAGTTGTATGAGGATTAGAGAATAAAATGCATGTGGAGCATTTAGTACAGTGCCTGGCATATAGAAATTCTCTGCATCAAAAAAGTTGACATTGTCGATGTAACTTCTACTACAAAATGGCTTTTTAGGTACATGGTAATATCATCCCCAAATGATAGTCTAGAAAAAAGACAGTAATTTCTTTGTGAAACAGGAATTAATCCTGCCTGTCGGCCAATAGCATCAAAGAATAATATACAACCAGTTGAATCCACAGGACAATATCCTATGCTAGGAGACTGTAACCAATATTATTCCTAAATGAGTACATTTTAGAATTTTCCACTATTTATTTACTTTTACTCCAAAATCATTGAGGGTTTTAATTCAAGCTTGTCTGACTTCGAAGCCTCTGCTTTCAATTAAAATGCAAACTTGTTTTCTTTTTTGTCAGGTTAAAAGAGAACACTTTATATAGAAATGTAAAAAATTTAAAATATTATATTCACGAAAAGTAAAATGATTGTGTTTTTTTTAACAATGTTATATACCACACAATTCGCTCATTTGATTATTGTATTTTAAACAAAATTTCCTGTTGAATTTGTTAGTAACTTTTTAGTAATGCTCATTCTTTAATACGTATTTATTGCTAGCCTAATATGTGCAGGTCCTGTTAGTGCTATAGATCAAGGCTTTTCAACTTCAGCATTATCAACATTTACAGAGTTCTTTGTTGTAATTATGAAAAATTACAAGAAGGCT
The DNA here is from genome assembly GCF_902729225.1 of Pteropus medius. Taxonomy (NCBI): domain Eukaryota; kingdom Metazoa; phylum Chordata; class Mammalia; order Chiroptera; family Pteropodidae; genus Pteropus; species Pteropus medius. The sequence continues at coordinate 5,144,141 of NW_024353908.1, forward strand.
GCCTTGTTTATTTAGGATGTTAAACAACATCCCTGGTCTTTCCCTACTCATGCCAGTAGTCTCTCCTCCACTAATTGTGACAACCAACAATGTCTCCAGACATTTCCAAATGTCCCTTGAGGAGCAAAATCATCCCTATTGAGAATCACTGATCTAAAACAGATAGTCAAACTCCTTCCAGGCTCAGAGAGGCTTTGCCATGATCACACTTATCATACCTTGTGTTGATATAAACTTAAGTATATATGTTTACGTATGTATATATCCTTGCATCGAGCATAGCACCAAATGCAGCCTGGCACCAGTACATGACTACTTAAATATTTGTTGACCTAAATGGCATTTAGGTTTTAGAGTTAGTTCTTTATTAATTGGTTAAATTGTTACTTTATTGCACAACCCAAGGTATATATGTTCAACCCAAGGCAATATATTCAAAGCCCATGATTATCTCATAAGTGAAAAAAATAAAATTTCTTAACTTTTAGTTAAGTTTATCAACTAGTTTGTGAGTTTATCAACTTACATTTTAAATATTTATATCAGAATGTGTCTGTACAGCTTCCCTACTCAGCATTCATGTACAAGAAACAACAAATGATTTAATAATCCGCCCCAAAAGCTACTTTGTCAGGATAAATTTTCTTGTTCACATGCTGGGTGACACTTATTGCTACCTGTCTGTTGGCATTGTTTAGACAATACAAAATTTAAGGTCATTTTGTTACCTCTGCCATGTCATTCCTTGTTCTAAATTCTTGATTGTTGCCATTTCACTTACATGAATGTGCTGTCTGTCTTCAAAATCCTCTGCTTCCCTTATTGGCCACAATGCATGCTCATCTTTCTCTTCCGACTGTAGTCAAGAGAATAGAATGTGGCTAGAAATGGTTGCTACATCCCTTTGAAACACAAGACAGAATGACATAAGTCAAAAAGGTAAACTCCCTTTAAAATGTGGCAAAAGAAAACTATCATCAGCTAATTGAAAATATCCCTGGTGGTATTTTACACAACTGTTTGAGTACTCAAATTATTGCACACCTAGTGCACAGGATTTCCATTTGACATACCTGATAATAATTCCTATCTGGAAATTACACAAGAACTATAATGAGACACCATTACCTAATAGCTACTTGCCTAAATGATTGCATTAGTAAGTTGTAAATCAATAAATAGTGATTAATGAGGTTACATTTTATTTGTGTTAATTCAGTGGTGTTCAATAAAATAAACTTTAGTTGCTTATAGTAGTTAAAATAGAAACATAACCATAAATATTTCTTTTTCTTCTTTTACTAACTTTCTATTTTATGATATGTCTGGTTGTCTGTTTTACTTCCATAGCAACCCAAAGAGGAAAAAAAACAATGATTATTAAAAGGTAGGAATGTGCCATATTGCGATCATGCTAAGGTCCTTCATTGCAATCAAACAGGCAAAGGTATAATAGCAAGAATTCCTGGCTTTATTGAGTACTTGCTGTATGCCAGGCTCTATGCAATGGGCTTTAAGTATATTATATCTTTTAATTCTCCCAACAGTCATATGAGACCATGTGAAAGGCATTCAATTGCATTAGTCATTAAAGAAAAGAAAATTAAAACCACAAGACAATACCTCAGCCTGTCGGAATGGCTAAATAAATATGGCAATGATGGCCATTGTGTGTGATAATATGGAACAACTGGAACTCTCATGTGCTGTTAGTGGAGGAATAAACCGGTATAACTATATTGGAAAGTTGTTTGATAGACTTACTAAAGTTGAATATACACATACTCTATGACCCAGCAGTTGCATTTCTAAGTATATATCCAATGTAAATGTGTATATATATTTACTAATGACATGTATAGAGTATCTATGGCAAAATACTCAAAGTAGCTCCAAACTAGAAAGGAAACAAATACTTTTGAATAATAGAGTGGTACATTCACAAAAAGGAATACTATGAAACAATGATAATGAAAATACTATGGCTACATGCACCAAGGTGATCTTCCCAAACAAAATATTGAGACAAAAAAGCTAAACAAAGGAATCCATATTATATGATTATATAAGATAGATTTTTTTAAAAAAGGTAATGCTGACATATGATGCTAGAAATCATGAGAGTAGTGAATTTTGGTGAGATGATATTGACCAAAAGAGAGTAGAAGGAAGACTTATGAGATTTTATTTTTTAATCTGGGAACTGGGTTGTGTTTGCTTTGTAAAAACCAGAACAGAACAAAAACAAAAGAAACTCATTGAGCTCTGTACTTATGATCTGTGCACTTTTCTGTATGTGTGATACTTCAATAAAACAGTTTACTAAGACATTCTGAGGGATCACGGACTAGTATTTCCCCCCATTTTATAGATGTAGACATGGAGGGTTGATGAAATTCAGTAATTTGGCTAAGGTAACAAAGAGAGAATTGAATCCAGACAGTCTGATAGCAAATCCCTTGCTCTTAATTATCCCTCTGGATGCTAGACAGGAGAGGTTTAGTTTTTAGTTTTTTTTTTCCCTAATGCTCATTTGCCTCTGATTATTCAGAGTCGAAGGCATGATGAGAATTAAGCAGGTTCACTATGGACTTCTCACACCATACCTTGAGTTTTCTTACTTGGCAAAGCCTGGGAAAAGACCTGACTCTGACCATCAGGACCACATACCAGGAGATCACAATCCACTGTGTTTGCAGTTGGCAAACAACATGTTCAATTTTAGATCATGCGTTCTCCAAATCTGATCCCAGGGGAGAAGTTTAAAGGTGAAGACCTGTAAGCAGATATTGTTAATGTCTAGGAATATGGAACAAAGAAGATGCAAACTGGAAGGGATTCTAGTGAGACCTGCACAATGGAAAATGAGTAGCTGATGAGGGGGCCTCAAGGAAGAATATAGATAGAGAGGAAGAGGCAAATATGGCAGGCTCCTGGCCAATATGGATGGAGGAAGCCGCTATGAGCATTATAATGGGAACCGGGGTAATGCTCCTCCAATTGAATAATAAAGCTGTCAGTGGTGATGCTGTCCTATGCTGTTTTTATGGAATAGTCACTGGGTAATGGTGTTCAGCTATAGCATGTATTAATGTGCAAATAAAATGCATTTTTGGAACTATTGTTGGTGATTCCTGTATGAAGTGGACCCCAAGAATCTAAACGTGTTTAATAGTCTAACTTAGATAGTTCTAATGCAGCAATGACACTTTGGGAAAAACTGGTTTGGTGAACTTCCATTTGAAAGAAAATGCCTGCAGTGGGTCATCTGGCTTGTTTCAGGCCCTTGAGGTAAAAGGGCAAGAGAAAAAAAAAAATGGCAGAGAGAGTTAATTTGTTTCTCAAGCAACCCTTTTGCAGGTTAAATTTTAATTTAGTTTTAAATTGCTTTACAAACAGGATTCTGATTAAAAATGACAAAATAAAGACTAAAAGAAAGACTAAAATAAATCCCCAGTAATCCAAGGTATGCAAACCAATTCATTTAAGTATACTCTTACATACATATACGCACAATTTCTTAAGCCCTCCAAACTTTCTAAAAAGTTTAGCATGATGGATATTCTGGAGTTAATTGAACAAATAATTTAAAATGAGTGTTGATATATTCTGGGAGTTGAAAAATAATCATAGTAACACCAGTGGCTTAGAATTTCAAAGCATGATATAGGGTTCTACTTCTTATATTCTATACATATACCAGTAGAAAAAGTTATTTTCCCCAAGATATTACTTGTGATTATTGCATGATTATTTCTGTATCCTAGAAAATTGGTATCTAATCTAATATTTTATTTAACTTTATCCTATATGACTATTATTTAAAAATTAAGTTGTAATGTATTTTACAGAATTCTGCTTTTCCTTACAGAAGTTACTAGGAAATGTTGTATGTCTATAAAAAACTAGCTGAGTTATTTGCATATTTAAAAATATTATTTTATAATTACAGATGACAGCCAATATTATATTAGTTTCAGGTATTTAGCATAGTGATTAAAAATTTATGTAAATTATGAAGTGATCCCCCCAATAAGTCTTGCATCCACCTGACATCATACATATTGATTATACTCCCTAAGCTGTACTTTACGTCTCCATGACTATTTTGTAACTGTCAATTTGTACCTCTTAATTCCTTCACCTTTTCACCCAGCCCCCAATCTTCTCCCATCTGGCAACCATCAATTTGTTTTCTGTATCTATGAGTCTGTTTCTGTTTTGTTTGTTTATTTTGTTTTTTAGATTCTACCTACAAGTGAAATCATAAAGTATTTAACTTTCTCTGTCTGATTTATTTCACTCAGCATAATAACTTTTCGGTCCATAGATGTCACAAATGGTAAGATTGTTTTTGTGGCTGAGTAATATTCCATTGCATATATGTACCTCTTTTTTATCAATTCATCTTTTGATTGGTTATTTAATCCATTTACATTTACATTTACATTTAAAGTAGTTATTGTTGGTATGTAGTAATTGCCATTTTATTAATTCTTTTCTGATTGTTTTTGTAGTTCTTCTGTGTTCCTTTCTTATTCTCTTGCTCTCTTTTCTTGTATGTTGATGACTTTCTGTAGTTTTGTGTTTGGATTCCTTTCTCTCTATTTCTTGTACATCTCTTGCAGAGTTTTTGTGTGTGGTTACCATGTGCTTCATATACACCAATCTATGTTTATATAAGTCTTTTTGAAATTGATGGTCACTTAAGTTAGAAAACATTCTAAAATCACTGTCATTTTTACTCACCCTTTCCATGTTTATGTTTTTGTCATTATTTTTTACTTCTTGTGTGTGTGTTTGTGCATATTCTTTAATTTACTATTGTAATTACACATGATCTTCCTACTTTTGCCTTTTTACCTTTGTATTAGTTTAGTGTTTGTTGATCCATTGCTTTTATTATGTATTTGCCTTTGTCAGTGATATTTTTCTTTGCAATATTTTCTTTTTCATATTATTTGTTTATTTTTCTTCTTTTTCTTAAAGAAGTCACTTTAACATTTTTGTAATACTGGTTTGGTGGTGATTAACTCTTTCAGTTTTCTCTTGTCTGAGAAGTTCTTTATCTGTCCTTCACTTCTAAATGATAGCTTTACTGGGTAGAGTAAACTTGATTGAAGTTCCTTGCTTTTCATCAGTTTGAGTATTTCCTGCCAATCCCTCCTGGCCTGCAAAGTTTCTGTTGAGAAATCAGCTGACAGTCTTATGGGAGCTCCCTTGTAAGTAACTGTTTTTCTCTTGCTGTTTTTAAGATTCTCTTTGTCTTTAATCTTTGAATTTTAATTATGATGTGCCTTGGTGTGGGCTTCTTTGGGTTCATCTTGTTTGGGACTCTCTGTGCTTCCTGGACTTGTATGTCTACTTCCTTCTGCTGTTTAGGAAAGTTTTCCATCATTATTTCTTCAAATATGTTTCAATTCCTTGTTCTCTCCTTTCTTTTTCTGGCACCCCTACGATGTGAATGTTTTTATGCTTGATATTGTCCTAAAAGTTCCTTAAACTATCCTCATTTTAATTCTTTTTTTCTTGTTGCTGTTCTGATTGGGTGTTTTCTGTTACTTTGTCTTCCAAATTGCTGATTTGATCCCCCATTTCATTTAATCTGCTGTTGATTCTATCTAATGTGTTCTTCATTTCAGTTATTGTTTTCTTTATTTCTGACTGGTTCTTTAAATAGATCTTTTCTATCTCTTTTAGAACGTTTCCTATCTCTTTGTTAACATTCTCTCTGAGTTTATTTATTCCTTCCCTAAAATTATTGAGTGTCCTTATAACCAGTGTTTTAAAGTCTGTATCTGGTAGATTGCTTGCCTCCATTATTAGTTCTTTTTCTGGAGTTTTCTTTTGCTCTTTCAATTTGGTACATTTTTCTTTGTCTCCTCATTTTGGTTGAATCTCTGTGTTTGTTTCTATGCATTAGGTAGATCTGCTACATCTCCCAGAATGTTCTTATGTAATAGGCACAGTCCCTCTGTTCACGTGAGCTGTGTCCCTTGTGTGGGCTGTGTATACTCTTCAGTTGTAGTTGAGCCTTGATTGCTATTGGCATGTTAGTGGGTGAAACTGACTCTCAGGCTGGCAACCTATGAGGTCTGGCCATGATTATAGGAGACAAGCTGCTGTGCCGGGGCCAACACCATAGAATAGGATTCACTTCAGAGGGCCTCTGGTGCCTGCTGAATCCACCATTTAGGTGTTTCATTTGTGGCACTAATTGGGTAGTACTCTGGTATGATCTGCAGCCTGCCACCAAGTATGCTGGTTCTTGGCAGGGATTGACATGCAGGCCAAGGTCAGCTGCTGCCTGTGTCTGGCCCAGGGCCACCTGGAAGGAACTACAAAGTGATCTTTGGTTTGTTAACTGCCTGTGCTAGGCTTGAAGGAGCCTGGGAGTGGTTATGTTGTGAACTGAGGCTGGATGCCCCTAGTTCTGGTCTTAGGGCTACTTAGTGAGAGCTACAAGATACTCTGAGGCCAGCTACTGCTTGTTTGAGGTTACTGGACCATTGAGAGATTTTAAAAGTCTTCAGTGTAAGCCCAGGCCAGCCCCTTATCTAGCATATTTGTTAAAGGTATCTTAATTTACATAATCAGATAATATCTTATACAAACCATTTAGAGGAAAACCTAAAAACAGCTGTTTATATACAATAACATGAATAATATGACATATTAAATTTTTAAAAATTTATCTCATGTTGCTTAGATTTTAAGGTTCCTAAAAAAGTCTACATTGTGAGCTTCTGCTTTTGGGGAGATTGAGCAGGTTATATGGTAGATGGATATTCTCACTGATAATTAGGTAAAGCTGAGTAATTATAAAAGTCATATTTTTATAGGCATCAGAAAGTAACAAAAATCTGATAGATGACAATATAAGAGAGGAGAACCAATAGGAGGTAAGTTAATAAGTTGATGAGCAGTTATTTTCCTATTTCCATTATTGTCATAATGGGCACAAGGGTCAGCTCCTGATGCAAGCAGAAGGCCACCGCAGAAAGAAAAAAAGCGAAATTCTTAATGATACAATGAAGCCAGAATAATATAATTTGGAGATTTGAAGGATTTCAAACAGACAGCCCACTTCTACATGAATTGATTAATCTAAGGCTGTGTGAAAGGCTAAAGAAATAGACTAAAAGATTCTGAAAGCAACAAAGAAAACTACCACAATCTGGTAGACTTAGGAAACAAAGACTTTCTGGGGAGAATGCCTGAAAATGAACTGAGCAATATATGAAAGCCCTTAAAGGAGGAATGAATTAGCATTGAAGATTTGCAACTGATGTCACCTGGGTATACTTACGGACTCTAGATGCAGCTGAAGCTAATACAGAAAGGTGCTCTTGAGGGACAAGAAATTGTATGTTTTTTGGATATTTATGTGGGATTGACAAACAAGGGTGGAAGCTTAGAGACCTCTAACACATGACCTTAATAAACATTTACTAACTTTTGAAGCTGCATGAAGTAAAAGGTCAAAGAGCTAAGCTGAAAAGTTTGAACGGCAGAAATGGAATTTCCACAGAGATAGACTGAGTTTGCAAAAGCTATAGCCCAGCCTCAATCCATCTGAATTCCTGATTTTTTTTTTTTTTAAGCTACATCAGCCCCTCACATACCTGCCTAAGCAGAGCAAAAGAGATTTCTTTGGTGGCAGTTAACAACATTTGAAATCTCTACAATTTTTAATACACAATGTTTTACATATAGTCAAAAATGATTATATATAAGAAGCAGAATGGCCATAATCAATTACCAAGAGCAAAAATAGACAATAGAAACAAACCCATAGATAATATACATGCTGACATTAGCCAATCAAGTCTTTAAAATAACTATGATTAATGTACTAAAAAAAAAAATTAGAAAGATGGACAAAATAAAGAATTTCAAAATACAGTTTTGAATCGATAAAAAATTATTCCAATGGAAAGTTTAGCACTAAATGTCAAATATCTGAATTTAGGAACTCAGTGGAGGAGTTTAACAAAGTGAAAAGCAGGATTGGTAAACTGAAGACAAGTAAATAAAACTATTTAGTTCAGACTGAAACACAGCAAGAAGGAAGGAAAGGCAGTGAAGGAGTGCAAGAGACATGTGAGACAGTCAATAGCAGTATTGTATGTGGAACTGGAGTCCCAGAAGGAGAGAAAGACAATGGACAAGCTCTTAAGCCAATTGAAAGACATCATCATAGATATTCAAGAAGCTTAGATAATCCTAAAAATATTTTTAAAAAATCTCATAGATGTGAGAATCAGAGAGAGACAGAATCATACTCCAGCCAACTTTGTGTCTTGTGACATTAGGGAGGGGGGTAAGTATAGAAAAGATACTTAATAAATCTTTCTTGAAGTAATTACTTTCCTGCATAGCTTCCCATCCCACTACCACCATTATTTTTGCAAATATTTCTGTAGAAACTTTACAACGTGATTAAATCTGTGAATCAATTACCTTCTAGAATTGTAGAATGTTCTTATGAAAAAAGACCTTAGAAATCCTCTAGTAAATAGTTTTAAATTGAACTTTGCTGGTTCCAGGGCTTTGATTTTGCTCCATTAAAGAGGGCTATGATGGGAAAGAAAGATACTGGGCAGGAGGGCTCAGGGGTACCCATCCCTGCTTTATACAAAGTCACCCTGCTTTTATCTGTTTTACTGGTTTGTACTTACATTTCATTTGAAAAAAAAAATGTTCTTCAGATAAAAAAGTGGTTGTGGAATCATGAATCTATTGCACGCCTGCTCCCCGTCCCACCCCCCCACCTACTTTATAGAACAGACAATATAATTGAGGCCTGGAGACATAATGTGACCTTCTCAAGGTTACATTGCTAATTAATAGCAGAACATGAACCAGACTAAATGTCTCCTGAATTCTGGTTCATGGCCTTTCCTAATACATCATACTGCTTCTCCTCATCTAAGAATTTATGCAAAAAAGGATGCTTTTGCAACATAATCATTAAGAATATGGTACTTTCCACCATGTTATTTGAATATTTGTTCTAAACTCCTATAAACCCATTGTTTTGCTTTCACTACAAAAGAGCCATAATTACATCTCATTGTTCCTTCCACTCTTTTTCTCTGTTTCCATAACCTTTGCCTCTTTTTATCCTCCTCCTTATCTCATACTTGCTTGAATGATGAAGCCATAAGTTTGCACCATATTGATATGATTATCACTATTTTAGTTCATGGTAATAACTTCCTGATTTCAATTTTAGGTTCAAGTCTAGCTTAAGACCCATTTATTCTAAACCTTCTCTGAATGGCATCACAAGATAGTTGTTTATTATTTAAAATTTTCCTAACACTAAATATACTTTTTTGTATTTGCCCTTGCATTGTCTTAAAATTAACACCTACTTTTTTAAAGTTAATTAAATAGGAACAATAAATACTTGGAAAAAGTTAAAAATATACAAAAGAATATTATATAGTGATAATTAAGTTATCATTCCATCCCTGTCTTCCAGACAAAATTTTCTTATGTGTAACTCTAGTGATAGCCTATGCATATGATGGCGTGTGAGTGTGTATACACACACACATATATTATATATATATTACTCTTCTTTTCCAACACAAATGGGATTATGCTATAATACTGTTCTGCATCTTGCTGTTTTCATTTAATGATATTTTTAGATACAACTCCTTATTTGTGCACACACAGATGCTTCATTCTTCTAAGGGCTGCATAGCATTCCACTGTATGAATGTACTAAAATGTATTCAATGTGTCCTCTACTGATGGTTGTCCCTGGTGTTTCTCTATATAGCAAGCAGTGATCCATTGAGGAACCTGCATTTTGCCCATATGTGAATATGTTCTAGAAATGAAACTATTATGTACATTCTTTGGATAGATATTGCTAAATTGTTCTCCAAGGAGATTATAACATTATACTTCTACCCATACAATGCTCATAACTATTTATATTCACAATTTATATTGGTAATAAAAATTTTTTATTTTTTACCAATATGCTAGGTGAAATAGTATCTGATTAATTTGCATTTATCTTATGAAGAGTGTAGATGAGCATTTTAAAAAATGCACCAGGTGTATTTCCTTTCTTTTTGTCCATTTTTCTATTATGTTATAGATAATTCTTATTGATTTATAGAAATATTACAGCTATTAAAAATTGTCCTTTATTGTGATATAAATAAGAAAAACATTTCTCGAACTGTTGTTTGTTTTTTGACATTTTTATGACATTCTTTTGCCATATGGATTTTCTTCATGTTTGTGTAATAGAATCTATCATTTTTTAAAATGGCCTTTCCTTTTTCATCATATAGAAATGTCTTCCCCTCTCTAATATTAAGATTATATAAATATTTTTAAAGGTTCATGTTTTCATTTAGTGTGTTAATGGTTTCATTTCGCAAGTTTTAGTCTGATCAAACTGAAATTTATTTGGCTGTAAGCTATGAGGTAGGGATATGACAATTTTTTTCCAGACAATATATCTAATTTTAAGAGATTTTTAGTTTGTATTTTATCATGACTTTTCTAGGTTGTAAATTAAGTTCAGAGACCTATTTTTGTTAATAATTAACACAGTACTGAGCATAAAGTTAGCTCTCAATAAATGTTTATTGAACAAAAATGATACAGACAGCATAGTACAATAATGATCAGCTTCAACAAAATATGTAGATGTTAGATAAATTTCATCTTATAGTTCTTTTTTCAAGCTTAAATGAATAATTCAATTGATTCAATTTCTTTTTTAGCTAATCTTTTTGGAATACCTATTTTTATAAACAAATTCCCTTGTTAAACATAATCATTTTTATTTGTTTTTGTTATTTTCTCATCCGGTGTTATATATTTTAAACACAGAACGTAAGTCACTGACAATAACTTGTAAAAATTTGTCAAAAAATAGAAATTAAATCCAGGACAAAGCAAACTACATAAATTAACTTAGAAAAAATATAGAAAACATTTTTGTTTCTATGCTCATGTTACATACTCAGTATTCTCTTCAATATGTATACTATAAAGCCAGATTTAGAAACCACATTAAAAAGAAAACTTTATGCATTCAATGAAGAATAGAGAAATCATAATAAAAATATGTTGTAATTAGAAAAATGGCTGCAGGAATTAAAAAGAAACAATAGTGACCATAAGTTACTAGAGTCCCCGGATAGTAGACCTAACACCCATCAATATTTTATGCATATTTTATTTGCCTATTTATTCCGAAGTTCAATAAAAATTACATGTTGCTATGGAAACATGAAAAATCACAGATACCTGCTCTACTCAGAGGTATGGCATTTCACTTTCTTAATGAAACACACACATCATAAGGGCTTAAGCCTTGTATTTGGTTATAACTTTTGGGAAGTCAAATTTGTTATGAAATGATCAGTTAGTTACATTTAGTATTTGTATTGATTTAGCCAAAGTGCTGTAAATATTACATAAAAAATAAAACAAAAAAGCCTACATCTAGACCATGGTAAGTAAAATCTGTCTTCTCCAAAAGTACCAATGTTTTTTTTTTTCATGCTTTAGAAAATAGTGTCTAGGGTAAGGCCCACCCGTGGGTAACATAAGATTTTTTTTTAAAGGGAAACGAGACTGATCATTTGCTTTTCTTTCCTAAAGGGGACCAGAAGAGCGATAGCAAGAAACATAAAGTCCCTTCCTTTCTTGAGCAGACATGTTTGAACTCTCCTATGTTTTCGGAATCCATTCCAAGGAGACCAAAAAATTCCACCCCAAGATTTCCTGGTGTCTGCCACCGGTGCAAACATTACCTAGTGATGTCTGCACAAGTGTCAGAGAGGTGGAGAAATCCTTCAAATCTGTTAAATGTGGAATAAAGAGGAGAATAACTTGAATTAAATTCCTGTCCCCACTTGAAATAGACTCTGACTGTGCCTCTGTACCTGGCCCTGATTTTTGCATGAAAATATTCCTTTTGTCCCTATCTGGTGCTAGCCTTCAAAAAGGAACAGGGTTTAAAAAGCAGGAAATAATGTGAGATTTTAAGCAAACAGTTCAATATTCTTTTAGAATGCTCTCTGTATTCAAAAGCACTTTGATTTATATCTTTAGGAGTCTTTGAAACTGTACCTCTTTTAAAAGACCATCCCTGATTTTGGGTCTTTGTTCCTTTATGAGCTTTGTCCCTGATTTCTAATATAGAGACCTGAGAGGCATGTTGTTAAAGGAAGGAAAAATAATTTTTTAAAAGCCTGGCAAACTGTGTTAAATATGCTTTTGAAAATTAAGTTTAATATAAAGTTCAGTATAACCATCACCATTGAGAGTATTGTCTGTGCCAAATAACTCTTCCGATAAAAATATTCTTTGTTTTCCTGTAATGTAATTAAAAGTGAACCCAAAAGGGCAGCAATAAATCAAGGTGCACAAAAGCAGAAAAATATTATAATTAATATTTAACATAAGTTTTGATTGCTTTTAGAATAAGTATTTAAAATATCAATTAGAATATATATTCAAAGTTTTCTTCCTTTTCCATTACACAGTGGAAGGGGCTATTTTTAATTCTGGTTACTACAAACCAAATAATACATAGTCCCTAATTAAATAAAGGCTGCAATTGAATTGAGAGTTTCTGCTGATGTCATACATAATGAGAGCACAGCTCCAGCTATGAATGAATGGCAGCCTAACCCTGAGAATGAATTACAATGTTAGCATTCAATCAGGGACTAGGTATTGTTATTTGTAATAGATGTAAAATGATTATTATTATTTTTAAATACAGACAAAAGGAAGGAAATTTGAATTAAAAAATCTGAGACTAGGAGGCAAAAAGATTAGAAAGTATGTGATTAAAGTGAACACACTGTATTGGAAAATGAAATGTACAAATTTATCTATGAATAATTGCTTTATATATGATATATAGATAAATAGCCAGGTGTAATATCCATATATGTGTGGGGATAGATGCATGTAGAAAGACTCGGAATAGAATAAGACTTTCAGTTTGCAGGCATTTATTTAAAATATTAAAAAGGAACTTAGATATAATAAAAGGGTAAAGTGGTGTATATTTAACTTATCTAAGGTTCTACATAAAATGCTATGATTTGCAGCCTCTATCAGAACGCATCAAAGACTCTCTTTCGGAACCTTATTTTTGGAGACACATTTTAATCTGTACATATGGTAAATTAAGTATGTAAATCCAATATGGCTAATTATTTATTGTAGTTAAGTATTGACAGTATGCTTGACTCAGCATAAGGCACGGGAAATAATGTGTTTTCTACCCTAAGGGGTTTCAAACTAAAGTAGACAATGAATTCCACTTCTTTTTTTTTCTTTCCCACCCCTGCTTCCTAACTCAGATCATCGCTATAATACGAGTGCTAGAGAATGTAATCTCTAATCTTTTACTTTTTCCTTTCCCAAACATTTGCTAGTTACTCTTACCATCTGATTTCTATGCGGGAACAAAATAGAGTATATTCAGTATAAGATGCAGTCAACTCCAGAATGGAAGCGTGGAAATTGCACTTAAAGCATCAAGACAGAAAGCCTGAAAACTTCAAGAGAAACAAATAGGAGTAGGAAGTTTTGAAAGAGTTTCAGAAAATTAATGTCAAGACACTAATTGATAAAAATGAGGAAAAGTAATACAACAAAAGGATAATTATATAGAAAAATTCCATTAGTACTATAGATCCAGTGTTTCCTGGTTGTAATGTTCATGAATTAAAAATATTACTAGTATAGCAATTTGGCTCCTTAGTGTTCAGTTACTTGTCAGTGTTATCAATCTAAGAACATAGCCAGTACTTAGAAAAGAAGCAAAGGTTTCTGAGTAGTTAAATGCTTTACTATAACTGAGTGGTGAAATTCATACCATATGTTCTCAACCTTTAATGTGCAAGAGAATCTCCTCAAGTAGTTGTTGAGAGCACAGGCATTCTTCTTAGCTGAATGATCTTGGATATGTTCCTTACCTTCTCTGAGCTTCAGTGTCTGGAAAATGGAGATCACGATAGTACTCAACATCTCCAGAGTGGTAAGGTTTAAATAAATTAATATATGTACTAGATTAGAGCAGTGCCTAGTTCATATTAATCACCAAACAGTGTTAATTATTTATTATTTATGATGAAGAAAATAAAGTGGGTTCCTTTTAAACCACTGCTTCCCCCCCCCAACTTTTTATTTTGAAATAATTTCAAGAATAGTTGCAAAAAATACAAAGGTTCCCACACTCTTCATCTTGCTTCTCTTAGTTGTGACATCTCACATAACTGAAGCGCAAGTATCAAAATCAGGAAATTAACATAATATCATACTATTTACTAATCTAGAGATTTTATTCAAATCTTGCCAACTGTCCCACCAATATCCTTTTATCGCTTCTAATCTCATCCAATGAGATCCCTTTATATTTAGTTGTCATGTCTCCTTTGTCTCCTCCAGTCTGGGACAGCTCTCTGGTCTTTGCCTTTCATGAATTACATTATGAATAGTATTCGCTAGTTATTTTGTACAATTTCTCTATATTAGTTTCCTATTGCTGTTGTAACAAATCACAAATTTAGTAGCTTAAAACACTACAAATTTATCATTTTACAATTCTAAAGTTCACAAGCCCTAAGTGAGTCTTACAGGGTCACAATCATGATGTCATTAGGGCTGCATTCCTTCTAGAGAATCTAAGGGAGATCTATTCCTTGCCTTTTTCAGCTTCTAGAGGCCACCCACCTTCTGTGGCATGTGGCCATGCATCACTCTTACCTCTGCTTCTGTTGTCAGGTCTCCTCTGAACCTGGCCTCTCACCTCCATTTTATAAGGATCCTGTGATTACATTAAGCCACTTAGATAATCCAGCATAATCTTCCCATATCAAGATCCTACCGTAATCATACCTACAAAGTCCTTTTGTCAGGTAAAGTGACATATTCATAGATTTCAGGGATAAGAAAGTGGGCACTTGGGGACATTATTTCATCTACCACGGTCTCTATTGAACTCCGATATTTGGTCATGGTTAAAATCAAGTTATGCATTTTTCCGCTTAATTATAAAAACGGTGTTTTGTCTTTCTCAGTACATTATACTGCTTTAAAAAAAAGAGAGAGAGAGAGAGAGAAACAATTAAGATCTGCAATTCCTGAATTCACAATTCTAAATTGAAAAAGCTTTGAAAATCCATTTTTTTCTTCCTGCAAGTTTGGCACAAACTCATTTGGCATCAAAACCCGACCTGAATCAACGTAAGTCTGTTTATAGTTTTTATTTTGCTTTATTTCATTTTATTTCACTTATAGTTTTTACTTGTTTAGAGAGAATATTTATATATTTTCTTGCAGAATTATTGATGTGTTTGATTATGAGGTTCTGTCCCAAACACTGTTTAGGGGAGGAGGGTATTATGTAATGTATAGTTTTTACATTGAATTACTTTTGTAAAATCTGAAGAATCTAAAACATATTGCCCCGAAGGTTTCATATATAAATTATGGACCTGCATATTTAAACACAATTTAAATAAGAAGATCTTTACTGGATAAAAACTATATCACATACCGAGGATGTTGATTTGTCCCTTTGAAAAAATGCAACAAAAATAATACATACATGATGTTCAAATTGTAAGAACTAAGTGAATTGCTAAAATAACTTTTGTTACTGGTAGTCTTTTGATGTTGAGAAAGTAATTATTTCCTCAAAAATGTATAAAATTCTAAGATCTATTGTGTTTCTCATGTTTTATTACAAATGAAACTGATACTAAACTGAGTCACTAAAATATTCCTGCACATTTTCTATTTAATATATTATATACGGGGCTAGACCATATAATCCATTGTTTTAGTGACTCAGTGGTTTCATTTGGGAAAAGAATTATAATAAATATAATATATATTTAGATGCAAATTTACCTTATTGACTTTTCAATCATTTTTAAATTTGAATTTTTGTTCCCAGCCCTCTGATTGAACTCAGAAAAGACTGATTTAATGAGAAGTTAAAATTAAATACTAGCATTCTGTTTATTTTTAAATTTATAGTGTTAATAATTTTAATTTTATTAATCATATAATGAAGCTCTGAAGATTAAAGGTAATTGTATAGAAATATTAAAAATTAAATGATCGTAATGGAAAAAATACATTTTTCATTACAATAGTATTTCAGTACAATACTATTGTATTTTACTTTCCTTCTTCGGGCCTTGACTCAGCCATATTTCCCCGAGAAGCACTAGTGTTTTTTGATAGGAAATAATATTTTAGGACCATATTGTTATTCATTGTTTCTAAATCTTTCTGGTGGAGGTAGAAAATATGTATATTTATACACACATAGATAATAATTAAAATAGAATGCCTCATGATTTCATAGCAATATATTTAATTCAAATTCAGGGTTACAGATTTTCTTAATCTCTGATATATTATATCTTACACGCTGAGAATTCTGGTTCTCAAAGACATAGGGAATGATAGAGCTATCTCACAATTACTTGTTGGCTTATCCCACATTACAAACACAACTTTCTTAGAATAATAACAGTAATGTAACCATCACCAATTGGATTCCTGAGAACAGTTATTTTTCTAGTAATCGTTCTCTCATTCTTCTGTCATTTCTTTTAGAGTTGTTCTCCATCTACATTGAAAGAGCATGTAATCTTATTTCTAGAAGTATATATATAAATATTTACAAAAGTCTTTGTTGATGTCCCTGTCCTTTTGGCTGTCTGAAACTCCCTCACCTTCTGCACAGATGCCAATAACAGGCAGATATAGTGACTTTCGTATTTTTTGGCTTGTGATAATACCTTGTCTTACTGCAAAAACTGTCTATAGTTCTGGTTTGGCTATCTAGTTGGTCTGTTGTTTCTATGTGAGACTGAGAAATGTCTAAAAACTATATTGCACTATATTTACTATCTTCCCCAAATTCTGTCCTAAATGTTTTCAATGTATTATTTCATTTAATTTTCACAAGCTTAGAAATCAGTCTTAATGCCCCCATTTTACAAATATCAAAACAGAAGTATCAAAAATGATAAATAATTGTCTCGATCAAATGCTAAAATGACGATGGAAAGCTATTTGAATTCAGATCTTTCTGATTCTACAGTCTATACTCGTAGCCCCTATTCTATGTTGCAATAATTTCACACACGGCATAAACATTTTCTTAATATCAGATAAACTAGGGCCTTGTAACCTCTAAATAAGATAAATTTTCAATGTGTTATTTAAGTTGTAATAATCTTACCTTATACAAAATAACATTGCATGTGTAGTCATATATACATATGCTTTTCTTTTGGAACTTCTGTATAATCACTAAAGAAATTTCCATGGTATTATTTTAAAAACACTTCTTGATGAATGCTCTGTGATACCAGTAAATGAACTGCTTTCAACAAGCCTTTACTAAATAGTAAGAATAGGCAGTATCATTTGTGGACAGAGTATAAGGTAAATGGTTGGAATTCCTACGTTTCATTCTTGATTCTGTCATCAGCATACTGTGTGGCCTCCTGAAAGCCCATTTAGTCATATGATTAGAGACTCCTTCAACACTGACATTAATTCACTACTGCAGAGTTAGTCTCTGGTATCTAATATCCTTTGACATCATCTTGAGACAATAGTTGGAGTAAATACGATAAGAGGCGCATAATGGATTATGTATCGATGACATAAAGGAGGCATGCATAATAATAAGTGGAAAATAAATTCTAAGCAGGTATAACAATAAAGGGTTTGTTTCATTCTTTTCAAGAGGATAATAAAAGGCATTTTTATTTAAAAAAAATCCATTTATAAACAGTTTTATCAATGAACTAATTTCTTCAATTGTTTTGGTCAGAATCTGAGATGGTTTTTATACATGAGAAACTTCCGTGGAAAATATCTTGTTTTTGACTTCAAATTATGGCTCAGCAACAACAATGCCAAAGAAAACCTAAGGTTACTGGGGAGGAATCAGTTTTAGACATACATCTATTTGGATATTTTTCTCACTAAGAGCTGGTTAGGAGTTGAGGGCTAACAGTAAAACTGTAGAGATTCAGAAAACAGTGGGAATTATTGTGCACTTGGTTTCAAAGTCCTGAATTTTTATGAAGCTTCTCTGTGCCTGTGTAATGACAATTAAAAGGTAAATCCTTGCTCTGAAATATTCTCCTTTCCCCTC
Organism: Pteropus medius; assembly: GCF_902729225.1. NCBI lineage: Eukaryota > Metazoa > Chordata > Mammalia > Chiroptera > Pteropodidae > Pteropus > Pteropus medius. Next base: position 5,162,337 of record NW_024353908.1, read on the forward strand.
TCGCTCTCAGAAATGTATTCCAAAAGTCTGTTTAGAAACAAACTTAGAATTATTATGTAATTATTCTATTACTAACATCTGTCTGTGCCAAGATATATAGAATAAGGAGACAAATGAATCTCTCGGTTTAGATTCTTTGAAAGTAACCTAAAATCTTGAACACATTGGGGCATTTCCTATATATGCCCAGGGAGGAGACATGGGAGAGGAGAGGGCCAACAGATGTAATGCCTTAGAGAAGACAATAGGGTCCAGGAATCATTTGAACTGTGCCCTATAAACCCAGTCTATCTGGTTAACTAGTCATCCTTGACTATTTCTCCTTCATCGTGAGCTGACATTCTAGAGAGAATTTTCTCTAATAGAATGAAAGTTTCAAAGTATTTTTATTTTAAATATGTGAGAAGAAAAAAGAGTAATAGAATCACTTCACTTTATGAAGAGGGTAAACCATGTTAATTCATTATAATTTGAGGCTAATTATGTGTGGATGACACTGAATAGCAGTAATTATTTTAGATACAAATCACAGTGTCTTTAAGGTATAAGATAAGCAGGGAGAATATAACCTATACTCAGACTCCTAAATGGTTCACCTCTACAGTTCAGAACGCTTCTGAAACCATTTTTCAGTACCTAAAAGTTTACATGGTCTTGGGTTGAAGTATGGTGAGAGATGGGTGGGAGAAAAGGAAATGCTCCTGACTCCTCCCCCACCAAAAAATTCAGCCCCAACCTCCACACTCTGACATTTTTTTCTGTCCAGTTCACTACTTAATATCACTTTGAAATACTTGCACCTCAACCACTTAATTATTAAAGTTAAAATTTTCTCGGCAATATCTCAAACACATAAATCTCAACTTTAGCTATGTAATCTCATTAAACCAAGAACTCATAAGTCATATGGAAAAGAACAAGCAGAATTCAAGAGCGGAAGACATAAGTTTTGGTGCAAGTGGGGACTTGGGTAGAGTTTTGAACATCGATTCTACTTAAAGCAGCTGAAAGGGTATTATGAAGTTTCCTGGAGCCACATGTTCAAAGGATGAAGATGATGATGATGAAGAATGATGCAAGATAGGAGAAGAGTAAAATTATTTTTCCTAGATCTGGTTGTTTATAAAATCTAATCTCTTCCACTAAAATTCCGATATAATATTTCCATAGGAGATAGCTATCATTGTTTTTATCTGTAAAATGGCACTCTTTCCATTGGGACACTGCCCCTTATCCACATTGCTCTGTCATTGTGAGACAATCAAGTATAGAGCACATTGCAGAGTTGAGCACATGCCCCAGGGTCGATTAATGCTATGGTATTTCGTCTTTTGGGCCATAGTGACTGATCCAAAGGCTCATGTGTGACTTACACAGGTAGGGCCCTTTCACAGATTACATACTGAAAGAGACCATTTTCTCTTCCTTTTGGATAACAAGCTATCTAGAAGTAGTTTGAAGTGATTATTCTGCCAGCAGCAATCTTCCATGTTAGAGGACCTGGACCATCTATGGCAAAAGAGAGAAAAACAAATATACAAAAAAAAATCTTGCTGTGCCAGTAGTTGGTAGAAGAGCCCTGACACCATCTTTGAGCCTCTGAATTCAATCCTCCCTGAAGTTCATTCAACATTTAACTCCCTAGTTACATGAAGCAATCGATTTCAACCCCATCCATTTTAGAGTTTTTTTAATGGGGCTAGTTTGAGATTTTTTTGTTATGTAAAATAGAAGAGTTTTAACTAATATGGCATGGAAGAGCAAAAATATTTTTTTCCAATTGCATAGGTAAAGAACCAGAAGACAGTAAATAATAATTAGTTAGGGTGGGTAAATTAACTTCCTATCTACTTGAAATGACTGACATGACTCTTTGACAATAACTGAAACATACATAACAAATTTGCTTAATGAAGCTACATGGGTTTAAAAGTAACTCAACAACAAAAAATAAACCTCTAAAATATTTATGTGTATTAATTTACTCAGGGTTTAGACTACAGGATGATAAACTTTTTCATATAAGCCAAATAGTAAATATTTTTGGCTTTGTGAATCATATGATCTCTGTCACAACTAATCAAATCTACCTTTATAGCATGAAAGCAGCCATAGACAACACATTAAAAGTAACTTGGCTGTATTCCAATAAAACTTTATTTACAAAAACAGGTGGTAGGCAGGATTTGGCCCATGGGCTGTAGTTTGCCAACCCCTATTCAGAAGATCAACTCTGGATTTTTCTCAATTCGCTTCACTATGAATTCCTGGAACAACATTACACTAGGTGACATTTTTAGCTCCGTAAAAGATTCAGAGCTGTGAATGGAAAAGTTCCTACCCTTAAGGAGTCTGCAATGTAATAGGAAAATAAGGCAAGTTTATCCCTAAATTATTATTCAAACCAAATATCAAGTGTCATAAAAATAAGATAAAACAAAATTATATGGAAGCCCAGAGGTGAAGATTAAGTCTACTGAGAGCATTTTTCCCCCAATGGCCTGAAAGGATATTATTTACTCAGGATGATACTTAATCCCATGTTATTCTATGTTGCTATGTGACAAGGAGGAAAAAAAATGATTCTACTCTTTTCGTCTTTCCTTGCTTTGAAAGGTAGATCCTTTATCCTGCTCAGCTAAAGAGACCTTTTAGTGTTGATTTGAATTTACAGATGGAAATGTGGAATTAAAGATAGGAAAAGATAGCTTGTGGCAATACAGCTCTACAAAATAAAGAGAATTGTGATACATAAGGAAAGTTTTTCAAAATAGTATATATTTTAGTTTGTACTGTGCTCCCTAGAACTTCCCATTTCCTGTTCCAGATTGGAACATGATTATTGGGAAGAGATTATTAATATAAAAAGTATCTCATTTGCTTCTGAATGTTTTGAATCAGATTGCTTATACTTCTGAGAGTGATAACATAAAACAGCATTTAGATTGGAGAAGGAAGGCCTAGACTAAATGAATGTTAAATATATAGATGACATTGGATGTTTAGAGTTAAAAGTATCTTTGGAAAGCACAACTAGTATGTCCTTTTGTAAACTGTTTCTGTAGAATCCTATGTCCAAGGCAGGTCATGAGCAAGTGGGTGGAGACATAAGGAGGAGACTCTATGGGGTTGGACTTAGGAGATTTGCCCTCAGTTCAACCAGCGCTAATGAGTTCATTTTTAATCTATTTTATATACTAGGGTTCCAGGTAAGATAGTTGATAAAAAGGCACTAAGGCTAAAAAATAAAAAAGTAAAAAAATAAATTGCTTCAACACTATCAAGGTGAACTAGAGGTGCCTGCCACACAGGTTGAGTCAAGGCTGGAATTAGATCTTACAGTTAGTCCCTTTCGACTACCCAGGACTGTTCTCTGCATTCTCAAATAAGGTGAGTTGTCTTAAGACATACAGGAAACTAAATTGAGTTCAAGTGATTAGCACTGGATTCACTTGTTGTGTTTAACACTAGAATCCCTGCTATTGCCAAGTGCTATGTTTCCTGTGTGTATGCTTTGAACACAGGGCTGTACACGTTTGTTGAATCAAATTGAGAGTGTTTATGCCTCCATACCTGATAGATTAAGTGTAAAACTCTCTCCTCCTCTGGGATCCATATCCCTGGAACTGGACTTCACCTTTGCTCCTTGAACAACTGCTTCTACTTTTTCATCAAGAGATCTCCGAAGGCCTGCTGGCCCTCTGAGAGTGGAACTACATTTTCCTTTTTTACTCTAGTACTGAGTCTTGGACAAAGGGCTCCAAATGGATCTGGTTTGTCTCTGGAAACATCTATGACACTATCCTTTCACAATTTGGTTTACCTTACTCTCCTACTACATTTTAATTCTAGCTTATCGAGTCAATTCAAGATTTTTTTTTCTTATGTTTATACTTGCTTCCGAATTTACAAAGTAAAATTATTCTATGCATTGAATACATTGCATTCATAATTTCTGCCTGAAAAATTCTATATGAATGGTTTTGGGTAACATTCTGTGATTCAGTGGAAGTGAGGGATGTTTAATAGATAGTAATATCATTTATTTCTCTGGTCAGTTAGTCAGGTACCTCCTATTCCCCATCATAGAAATAAAGTGAAATTCCTGACCTCATCAACAACAATGCTTTAATGACTACAAAGAAAATGATGGATAAGAGAAGAATAGCATTGGTAAAAATATTGGAAGTAGGAGGGGTGATTGTCCACAAGTTCTTATTCCTTAGCCACATACTCAGAGATAGAACCTTAATATTCAGTTGTTACTGACATTTTATCTACTCTTCCACTAAATAACCATCCTCAGGCATGCCCACCAAAAATACCAATAATCACCTGGTTATCTGTTTAGGATTGATGAACAACAATCCCCACAACAACTATTATAGCAATAAAATAAGAATCAGTAATTTAAGAGGCTGACTGGGTTTCAGGCACTGTTCTAAGCACTTCAAGTTCAACATCTACTGAGTGTCAAGGGGTAGAAAAGAATCAGATCCAAGCTTACCATTTAGGTGAAGAGCAAAAAAAGTACAAGAAGGTAGTATGACAAACATTCCACATATTAAGAAAAATGCAGCCCACAGAAATAAAGAGCTTTGTGGTAGCCTCCAGGAAATTAACAAATTTGAAGGAAAGAACACCACACTGAAGAACAGAATATATAGTATCATGAAATAAATAGTGGCATGCTACTTACCTTTTTTTTTCCTTTAAAATGTCAGCTTTTTGATTAATCAACAAATTTTAGCATGCATTTATTGTGCTTTAAATTTTACATATTTTAACAATTCAAAGAGGCTTGTGTGATGTGTTAACCACAAAACATTTGCTGAATTAAGGATTAGGAATGTCACAAATTATATGACATAGAACTTTAAGTAAAAGAATTAAATATGTACAGTCAGCCCTTTGTATCTATGGGTTCCATGTCCATAAATTCAACCAACCACAAATCAAAAATATTTTTTAGAAAAGTTATATTGCTGCAGATGCCTACTATGTAGTTAGGTCTATGATGGTGATGATTGTGTCTGTACTGAATGTGGACAGACTCTTTTCCTTGTTATTATTCCCTAAATAATACAGTGCTGTAACTATTTACATAGCATTTACATTATATTAGGTATTATAAGTAATCTAGAGATGGTATAAAGCAGAGGTTCCCAACCCCTGGGCTGCGAACTGGTACCAGTCCATGGCCTATTAGGAACTGGGCCACACAGCAGGAGGTGAGGGATGGGCAAGCAAGCGAATCTTCACCAGTATTTGCAGCCTCCCCAGCGTTAGCATCACCTCCTCAGCTCCAACTCAGTTCTCACAGGAGCTCCGGTCCCTGGTGCCAAAAAGGTTGGGGACTGTTGATGTAAAGTATATGGGAGGATGTGTGTATGCTATACACAAATACTATGTATTTTATATAAGAGACTTGAGCATCATGGAGTTTCGGAACCAATCCTCAGTGACTACTGAAGGATGACTGTATACTTTATTTGTGATGACTTTCATAGGTGATTTTTCTTATCTAAAAATTGGACAATATATTTTGAGAACAAAATTATATTATCAATAATCATTTGTAGTTATAACATTAAAACATTTAAATTATAGCTATTAAATGTAAAAGTTTTAAGATTTCACTGAAAGACAAATTATTTTAAATGATTTTTTACATAAATATTTAGTTGCTGGCATAAAGGCTAAAAGTATCAGTAGCCGGGGGAAGGAAATTGTAACAGTTATAAAGGTAACAATAGGCTCAAAATATAAAAAGAACCAATTCAGCTGGTTTAAAAAAAGAAAAGAAAGCACAATAGCACATCAGTAAGTTCACCTATTATATAATTACAGGTTTTGTATACATGTGCAGACAAGCAGACAGAATAAAAACCTCCTCTAGGAAATCCAAAAAATTTGGCAGCTCTGTCCAGGTGGTATGTGATGCTGGTACCAACAACAAAAAGAAACAGACTGCCACTAGGGTTTGGCCTAACTCTGGATTTGGCTTCTTTTTGCTAAACAGCAGTTTGCTGCAAAACTCAGAAACAAAGGGAAATTGAAAAGTGCTAGAGAATTAAGCATAGAGCTGAGGTAACTAAAAAAAGATGTTGTCAGTCACAGACTTTGCCAGGCAATGTTTTTGCCTTCATTTATGAGGACAACTCACTTGAGATCTTTCAAGAACTTCAGAAGACAGGAATTTCATAAACAAAGCTCTTCGTCAGAAGGCAAAGGAGAAGACAAATAAAACTGGTTTTAGAATATGAAGCTGTGGCATTATGTACAATTCACAGATGTGTTTTATACTTGCAACAGCTCAGGTTTGACTGGGGTTGTGGGAATTGATAAACCAGACTTTCGAAATCTATGGACAATTTATTTCCTTTTCTAGTATGCTTATCTTTCTGTCTGGTCATTTTCACACTGTGTTTACTTGTTATGTAGGGAACTCAAATAATAATCAATCCAGCAATTCCACATCTGGGCATATATCCAAAAAATTGAAAGCAAGGAATTCAAGAAATTTTTGTATACCTCTTTTATAGCAGTACTATTTGCAATAGTTCCAAAGTGGAAGCACCCAAACATCCAGTGATGGATAAATGGATAAATAAAATCAGTCATATATATATATACAATGGAATATTATTCAGCCTTAAAAAGGAAGGGAATTCTGACACATGCTACAATATGGATGAACCTTGAGGATATTATGCTAAATGAAATTAGCCAGTCACAGAAGAACATATATGCAATGGAATATCACTCAGCCCTAAGAAAAGATGAATTACTTCCATTTATGACAACAGGGATGAATCTTGAGAATATCACGCTGAACAAAATAAATCAAATGGAAAAAGTTGAGAACCATATGATTTCACTCATATTCGGGATATAAAACTGAAAGCAACAAATGAACAAGACAAACAAAAACTCATAGACACAGACAACAGTTTAGTGATTACTAGAAGGAAGAAGGGAGCGGGGAGGTAGATAACAGTAAAGGGGTCAAATATATGGTAATGGAAGGAGACTTGACTTTGGGTGATGAACATACAATGCAATATACAGATGATGTAGAATTGTACGTTGAAGCGTATATAATTAACCAATGTCACCCCCAATAAATTTTAAAAAAGAACAAAGATTATATGATCCCTCTTATATGAGGTTCCTAGAATAGTCAAATTCATAGGGACAAAAAGTAAAATAGAGATCTCTCAAGTGTGGGGGAAGGGTGAAGTGGGCAGTTAGTGTTTAATGGTTAAAGTTTCAATTTTGCAGGATGAAGTTCTGTGGATGGATGGTGGTGATGAGAATGTACTTAATGCCACTGAACTATACACTTAAAATGGTTAAGATGGCAATTTTACGTTGTGTATACTTTACTACAATTTTTTAAAAGCTAAGCATTTGGGAGCGTAGAGAGAAGAGGCCAATAAATGATGACAGCACTGCCACTGAAGAAGGTCCTAACACCAGCCAGAGGTTGGGACCAATTAATGATGGACTGCTCACAAAATATAGCAGATGCTGTCGGTGCCTTGCCCATAGTCCTTTGGCCACTTACTATTTTTCACATGTCAATCTGAATTCCAGCTGCCAGCACCAGCACTTCTTTGCCTGACAAATTTCATTAGCTGCCAGAGCCTGCTTTTCCTGGGTATGCAGCAGGCCAGAAGTGCCAAGAAATTAAAGCCCCTTAAGAACAGGCCTCAATTAACGACTGATATGAACTGGAATGCAAATACTCTAGTTACCACACTCCCGTTAAATAGGATGGATAACTGTGAGACATGTGTTTTATACCATTCCCCAGTTTCCACAACAGAACTGGATTCCCATTTCCATTAGAACTTGCTTAATAATGCATCTTTTTTGGGTTTTCCCCCCTTTTTTTTCTGTGATGGTTACCTTATATGTCAACATGGCTAGGCTGTGGTTCCCAGATATTTGGTCAAACATTATTCTAGATGTTTCTGTGAAAGTGCTGTTTAGATAAGAGTGGTATTTAAATCAGCAGATTGAGTATAGCAGTTTATACTACAGAATGTGAGTGGGCCTCATCTAATTAGTTGGAGGCTTTAGTAGAAAAATACTCTCTTCTTCTGAAAAAGAGGGAGTTTTGCCATCAAATGGCCTTCAGACTTGAAATGCAACATTGACTCTTCCTTGGGAGTCCATCTTGCTGACCTACCTTGTAGATTTTGTACTTGTACTTTCACAACTGTGTGAACTAATTCTTTAAAGTAAATCTCTCTTGTGTGTGCTAGATAGATGATGATAGCTAGCTATATAGATGACAGATAGATAGATAGATAGATAGATAGATAGATAGATAATTGATAGATAGATAGATAGATAGATAGATAGATAGATAGATATAGAGCTAAAACTAGAGATAGATAGAGATAGATAGATATAGATATAGATATCCTATTAGTTCTGTTTCTCTGAAGAATCCTGATTAATACACTGTCTAGTATCATAACAGTGTTTCCTAGGATCATTTTCCAACTGAACTATAGTTCCACTTGAATCTTTGACTTAAGCACATTTGGTAATGTCTGGAGACATTTTTGGTTGTCATAATTGAGGGTTGCATATAGAGGCCAGGAATGCTGCTCAATTACTTACAATGCTCATGACAGCTCAACTCAACAAAGACTTAAACAGCTCAAAATGTCAATAGTACCAAGGTTGAGACACTGACTGAAAGTTGTCTTCTGGGGAAACCCAAATTAAGGCTGGGACTAACATGAGAAAGATAGACATTTTGAACTAGGAAAAAGTTTTAGAATTGGAGTTATTATAAGTCTGTAAAGTAATGCTTCTAATGCCAATTGGATGATGCCTAAGAGGTACCTCTTCTTTTTAAATTGGCTATGTCACAAAATGAAAATAAAACCAGGTGGGATTTACCTCTGATCAATCCTCACACATAGAAATCAGGATTAAAGAAAGGTCTACTAAGATGGTTGATGGTGGTCAGAGATTCTCCCTGGGTGTTCTAGTGCTGTCCTAATGTACTATGTGACTTATGCCCAGGTCCCAGCCCCACAGAACGTGAAATTCAAATTCATGTCTCAACAAATGACCAATTATTTAACATCATTGAGCTTTGGAAAAGTTCTCAAAAACTCACCCTTGCCAAGATTGTATATGTGAATTCTCTTGGCTTCATGTCCTGGATTTCTGAATCTCTGAAAAACATAATTAGTTGTTGTCTGCATATACTCATTTTCCTTCATTGGAAATAAATTCTTTCTTGGCCACACTAAGAATTGAGCATGTCAACACTTCCATATGCTCTCTAGGAAGAAAGGTCACTCCTCTTAGCCTGCCTTGACAGAAAATTTCCTTTCAATGTTACCTGTCAAGTCTCTTGTCTCTCCTGGAAGACACTGTTTTCTTCAGTCATCTGAATTGTTCAAGTTCTCTGGGAGTGTGACTTTAACAATATCTGTTCCTCACTATTTGTATGTTGTTCATTTTCAGACAATCCAATTGTAGAGCTTGCCTTGGCGTCTTTAGTAATAGAGTTGGATTCAGGGCAAAAAAGCAGAGCTGGCAGTTAGTGAGAAAATAAGTGAGAGTCAAAGAGAAGCCTCCAAGAAAACATTTCTGGCTGCTTTACTAATGCTTGGATTGATTTAATATAGCGATATTCTTGGAGAGTCTTAATTATTAATGTGCCTAATTCTATAGTTACCACATATGAAATGTTTCTCTATAGAGTGGGATCCTGTGGAGGTCCATAGAGAGGGATCAATGGTAGTTCAGCTTCTTACCCCATACAGCATGTTGACTAGAATGGCCTTGATTAAAGCTTCAGTTGTGCCACTGAAAATGCTAGACACTATAATTCAACTGTAATAATACCTTGTGTTCCACCTAATTCTATTTCAACACAAGAGCAGCATAGAAGAATATCAGAACCTGTAGTTTCATAGATAAAATTTGAAAAAACATATATGAAAGGGAAACAGTCGAATATTATATTTAGCTTTGAAAACTGTGAGCTAAGACCCTTGCGTACTGAAAAATTAATTGGTTTGAATTTTTATTTTATCTCTGTTATGAATTATAGTCTTGGAAGAGTTACTTAATTCCAATGGGCCTTAGTTTCCTCAACCGTAAAATAAAGAAGTGAGCAGGACTTGGTCCGAAGAGGCTCTCAGCTCAAGCATTCTATGATATCTCAACAAAGATGGACAAATCAGACTTCATATCATAAATATGGTTTTCATAATACTAGTTAGCTTATTCCTCAAATCACTTAATCAATGGCAAAAACAATGCTGATAGAGACAAAAATAAAATAAAACCATGGAAAAGATGATTTTGCACATATAGGGTTGGTTTAGTTAAACAGTTTCTTTAAGCCAGTAAAACATACTAAAGTTTATGAAAAAAAATTGGCATGACTCTATGTGAGAAAGAAGAATTTTTAAGATGGATATTCTCTTTCATCACATGTTCTACCATTTACTATACAGAACTGTTGATAATGACACATGTTGAGATCCAGAGAATAAAAAGCATTATTTGCGAACATTAACTGTTATATGTGAAAATTATAAGTTGGTCATGGTCTTAGTATGGATTATTCCAAAAGCAGATCCTGGAACAAGGATTTTGTAACATGTAGTTTATTTGAGAGGTGAGACCAGGAAGCAGAAGAGAAGTGGAAAAGTAAGACAGGAAAGAGAAAAGCCAAGAGGAATCATGAATAAGCCAGTTGACACAGTAGAAACTAGTGCTTAGTCACACCGATATTACTGTGAGGAATTGCATAAGAATGATACTCATAAGCAACCCTCTACAGGATGAAATGCATTGAGAATTTATGCACTAATTTTCATCTCCCTTTGATTGAAGGCTATTTCAGAGACATCAAACCTGGGTTGTGTCTTTCTGCTGCCTTGTTATATCTGCCACCCTATACACTTGGGTCAAGTTCTCGTCTTTTGTCCAATCAGCTGTTGCAAGGCCAGGGTCAAAGAGTCTCATCCTCTCACAGCTTCAGAAGAAGTGAAATGGAGAGAGCCTCAGTACATGATTCTTGTGGGACATTTGCAAGTAGAGAAAACTATCCAGTAGAGCTGTCTTGAAATCAACTGGGCCAACTGAATGTGGCCAGGTACATCACAAACACCACATTTATTTTAATCAGAAATAACATATTTATATCTTAATTCAATTAATAAAAAAAGCACATGTGCTAAAATATTTTAAATCGTATATTATAGTTAAAATGGTGACCAGAAAAAATGATCTATAAAACCAAGTTAGAAGTATCTTTCAAGGAAGTGAGCTTGGAGAGAGGTGGAAGGCATCCATGAGCAGATGGGGATCCCCATGAGGGACATTGTGGCCAGTAGTTAAGTGCATTAGTTGAGGCTTCTGTATTCCCTTTTCATGTCATGACTACACTGAGAGCCAGCGAAGCAAGAGCACCAAACAGCAAGTACTTACTCTTTCACCTCTTCCTTGTAGTCCATGTATTTTTCCCTCTTGATTTAAAAAAAAACCGGAAAAGAGAGAGAGACAATAAACATCACTTAGAAAAGCCATAACCCCCATTCTTTATATTTCTTTATTTAGCCTTAGACAATCCTATGTGCTGAAGAACAAACATAAGGAGCCTTGGTATATATAGCCTTTGGCATTCCAACCCTTCTAAATTCCAAAAGGGGGCAGAGGGGAACATTTTATCCATTTGATGATAAGAAGAATACTTTATAACCTTATTTGCCTCATTTGATTCAAGGATCAGAGTCCCCACTCAAGCTTGGATTAAACAGAGGGGGATTTATTTTATTGATACAACACAGATATACATAGACCCAAACAAAGCATATCTGGGCTTTACAAAGATTAGAATCAGAAACGGAAGATTCAGCAGGGAAATATTTCTCCATTTATTAGGGCCTATGGTTCTCAGTTTCTCTCTCTCTCTCTCTCTCTCTCTCTCTCTCTCTCTCTCACACACACACACACACACAGAGGCATACTTCCCCTACCACCACCATCTCAACTTCCTCTACTGACTCTTATTCTAGGGCCTCAAATACCCTTCACTCATAACCTTCTAGTTCTAGTAACCCTTTCCAATCAAGAACATCTTGTTTCTTTAGCGAGGAATCTGTTATATCCATTTTAATTCACATTAGGTCAGACAAGCCATTAATTGTTGGGAACTATAAAAATGTCTATCTTTTGTTCCATCAGCTATTGCAAGGACCAGGATCACAGAGACCACACACACACAATAGGGTTGTGGGCAAGACCAGTCCCCACAGAAGATGGCATGTGTAAGGTAAGCAGTAAAGTATGTATCTTGGGCTTCCAAAATAGCCCCTTAGAAAGTGAATAACTAAATTACTTAATTTTTTATACTACTGTAGTTGATTGATTGATATATTTTAAAATAAATTTAACTAGTACAAATTTGAATTCATAATCCATCATTTATCTATGAGATTTTGGGTGAGTAAAATAACCTTTCTAAGCTTCACGTCTGTGTTCCTCAAGTGGCAGTAATAATATTTATCACCAGAACAAAGGTTGACAAATGAGCACCAGTGGGCCAAATTGTTGCAGCTGCCTGTTTTTGTAAATAAAATTTCGTTGGACCATAGTCATGTACATTTATTTGTATACTATAAGATAACAATGGCAAAGTTGAGTAACTGGGACACAGACTTTATTTTCTATAAAGTCTAAAATATTTACTATATGCTATGGACTGAATTGTGTCCCCTCGAAATGTGTATGTTGAAGCCCTAGCCCCCAATGTAATGGTATTTGGAGGTGAGGCTTTTGGGAGATAATGAGGTTTAGATGAGGTGATGAGGATGGGACCCGTGTGATGGGATTAATGCCCTTAGACGAAGAGGAAGAGAGAGATGTCTTTCCACACACATGCACCAGGGAAAGACCATGTGAACCCACAGTGAGAAGGAGAACATATGCAATCCAAAAAGAGTGACTTCATGAAGATCCAAATTGTCCAGCATCTGGATCTTGGACTTTCTAGCCTCCAGAATTGTAAGAAATAAATGTCTGTTGTCTATCACATTTTGTCACAGCAGTTTGAATGAACTAAGATGCTGTCTATCCTTTTACAGCAAAAGTTTGCTGAACCAAGCCTAGAAAATTGTGAAGATTAACTGATAGTGACTACCAAACACATAGCCTGGTGATCACAGACTTCTTCTATGTGTATTAAATTCTTTTTGCTGTGCTCAGAAAAAATTCAGAACTCTCAGATCACATACCTTTTTGGGGAAAAAGTAGCCTATATGTTCAAGATAAAAAAAAAATGGTTTCTATGCATTAAATATACTCTTGAAATCTTCACAGGTTTTCAGTTAATCTGTTAAATGCAGCAGTGTGTTCACAACTTAATTTGTATATTTTAGCCATGTGCCTAATGTAAGTAATTGGCAGGTTCCACATTAACACACAAAGGTAGTTAATGCTGCATACAAAAAAAGCATATTTAGTTTTTTATTATTTTTCCTAAATAATATAATGCACAAATCACAGAACTAAAGGGCCTGAAAAGATGTGTGAAGGTGGATTCATTCATCCCTCGCTTCTGGGCAGCACTTCACATCAATTATCCTACAAAAATGGTTGTACGTTAGTCATTAAAATCACCAGATAATGAGATTGCATAGAATCCCTTGCTAATATGTACCAGGGCCCCACAATTCTTTTATTGGGAACTTTCCCTGAAATGGAGCCCCAATTCTTCCTGCTGCTAGGCTTTTTCATCTTATTCTCAAAGGTCTGAGCTACTCCACCTGAGATTGTACATGGCATAAAGTCACTAAAATGCACTGGTTATTTCCCTTGCTCCATATGAGGAAGGGCAATGACCACAAAGCCTTCATAACATCCTGGACCTTGAAGGTCATGCTTCTATAGTCAGGGACACATTTGAGTAAGGAGAAGAAGGTTAAAACCATTTTTCAGGAGACTCTTCCTAGGAGATGAGGCTTCTGGAACAAAAGAATATGTTTTTCATCTGTCTTGTACACAGGGACAACTGCCCTTTTTTTAAACTATAAAGCAAGAAGTCTGTCATAGTGTTATAAACAATACCACCTTCCTCATTGAAACAGAATCATCTCTTTGAAATATTTTGTGATGTTTTCATTTTTTAAAATATATTTTCTTAAATCAATATCTTTGATAGGGAAAGAGACTACAGGATGTCGCAACAGTAAAATGCTTAAAAGGCTGAGAAAAATTAACTGCTGCGGGATGAGAGAGTCACTTAACAGTCCTATCAAATGAGAAGTTTACTTTTCTGAGAACACTTTCCAAGAGCATCAGGCTAACAAAAACTAGTCAACTATTTCTATGAAAACACTGCAGTTAAAAGCAAAACAATATAAGTGAAAACATTTTTAAAACTATATTTCTGTATTTCTCTATCATCTGAGAAGAAAAAAAAATTAAGACAGACATGAAAACATACATTCAGTAGTTGAGATTCTTTTGCTCATTTTAATGATTAACTTAAAATATAATGTTTGAGGGCTCACCTGCTATTTTTTATTTCCTCCCTTCTCCATGCTCCATCATGACATCCTCTCAGAACCTCACCACAGAGGCTGTTTCTGTAGTTTAATTACCATCGCTCTTTAGACTTGGTGATAAGAGGAGCTACCCAAAGTTGAATCATAGTTGAAGATGCACCTCTATTCAAAGGCAGAAAGGAAATAAAGATTTCTAGTTAGCAAGAGAGCTGTTGAAAAGAGGAAACAGTGACATTATTTGATAAGATTGGTACCCTCAAATCTGTGATATATGCATCCATCTCTATCATAGAACTTTTCAAACAGACAGTGTTGAAAGAAGCAAACCATTTGGACCATGTTGACTGACATGAACACTCACCAGTAAAAATTGGAATATTTTTTGGTAGCTATGTCATATGGACTAAACAACAACTTATCAATATTTCTTTGCAGATATAAATCATTATAAGAGAGTGATTATATTTCTAGAAATATACATAAGTTCAAAACAAATATTTTCTAAAAATGTTAGGCCCTGCTTCACTCCTTTTTAAGAATGTGATGTTTGTAGGTCTAGTCGGTGGAGAGATCATATAAATGATAATATTTAATTCACTGACTTAATGTATAATTATTACCCAAAATAGGTCAGAGAGTTTTTACAACTCAGCCATAAGCCATTATTAACTCTCTCAAGTAGTTCTGAAGAAGTAGATTAAAATAGCTTCATCTCGATACAGGTATAATTCTTTTTCTGGGTACTTTTTTGAGGTATAATTGATATATAGCATTATATTAATTTCAGTTGTAGGACATAATAATTTAATATTTGTACATATTGTAAAATGATCAGCACAATAAGTCTAGTTAACTTCCGATCCAAGTAGATTTTGCAATTTAACATCCTTTTGAAAATTTGTTTCCAATTGTATAATACCATCAACATTGGTGCCCTTTTCTTAAAAAAGAATCTCGGATTGGATTCAACCTTTTTAGGTTGGATGGATTCAACTTTCAAATTAGATTAATGAAATATGTTACATGCGAAAAGATACTGATTTTTAATTTAGTTCCCCATCACATACTCACCAAAACACTGTGAGAGGCACATTTAATCATGCTAATTTCAGGCAGGTTCATAATGTCCTGGAGATTTGTATATTTCAAGTTGAATTAATCATCATCTTCCCTCCATCCAATCCCATATTAAGCAGTCTGCTCCTCGTATGTCCTTTCTTTTCTATTAATGGCACCACCACACTCTCAGCCATCCAGACTCAAACTTCACAGTCATGATTGTCACATTTCTTTTCTTACCTAATATTTAACAAAATGACAAGCACCACCAGTGCTACCTTTGCATTATTTCTTATATCCACTCTTCCTCTTTACATTACTAATTCATGGATGGATCTATTTCCTTTAGCTCAAACCAGTGATCTGTCATTCTAAAGCCCCAAAAGTTCTGATTACCCAAAGTTTTTGGTTTGTTTGTGTAATATATGAACTTTACTGTCATAAGACTTTTTATAGGCATCATTTATAATATTTAGTTTGAACTTATATGGCATGTCAATGTAAGAACATGCAAACCAGTAGAAAATTTTTGTAAGATTTTATTCGAGCCAAGCAAATAATATCCAAGGAAGCAAGATTTAAAATGGTCTGGAGAATGAAAATTTTGTAGATCCCTTTATACATTTGGAATTTAGGAGTAGAGAACATAAAGAATATTACAGGAAGGTAGGAGAAAGTAAGGCAGGGAAATCTCTATGATTGGATTATAGGATACTTATGTGTTCTCTTGATGATGGTTATGCCACTGAAGGGTTTGAAAAAGAGAATTACTTCGCCACTTCAAAGGTGTGTTAACCTAGATGCATAAGAACATTGAACAGGGCTTGCTCAAAGCAAAGATAAACCTTTGTTACCAAAGAAGTTATAGGCCTGGGTTGTGACTACCCACCATGACCTGCCCAGTTAGGAATTTATAATCAGATCATCCTGTGAAGTTACCTTTAGCCATTGGACTTGTCCAATTTATTACAGAGTACTTTTTTTCATTCACAGGCGAAACGTTGAAGTGTTTGAGCATAAAGAGCTTCTCCAGACCCAGTGTTATCCAATATATGGTGTACACTTGGTAGCACCTTACTAAAATCTGGAAAATTCTAAATCTAATATACGTTTGGTCTCAAGGATTTCAAATAAAACAATGTAGATTTTTGTTATCATATCCTATTGACAGAGACTATACTTATTTCACTTTTCTTTAATTCATTCTATACATTTCTATCAAAGGAACTTTTTTGAATATGTTTATTCTGAAACTGTAGTCTTTGGCAGATATTTCCACTTCCACATTCTGCCATTCAAGCCTCTTGTGATCTGGCCTACCCTTTCTACTCACAGCAGTTGAGGCCAAAAGGACATTTAGATTACATATTGACTAGCTTTAATGACTAAAACCTTTCCAAAGTTAATCATCATGCTCAATTTATTTGTATACCCATAGGTTAGCTATTGAGTGCGTGAACATGCAATAAATATTTGTTGAATAAATTAAAAAAATAACTAGTTGAGGAAAGAAATAGTGGATAAAAGAATGAACAAATATTGATTGGGAAAAATATAAATGTTAATGTAAAATGGCAGGTTTTTGTTCATACTTCTATGCTGAATATTGATCAGACCCTATTGAGTCAAGTTTGGAACTCCTTAGCTGAAGAGACATAACGAAATTTTAAGAAAGATCTAGAGAGGAAGCAACTAACCAATGAAGGGTTCCTATTAAGAAAATATAAGTAAATAGGTTTTTTTTTGACTGGAGAAGAAAAAACTAGAGTTGTATGATAGTCATTTGTGGTGGCCTTGACTTATCAAGTGCTCATGTGATGAACTATAGAAAGAGTACAATGTCAGAGGATAGTCTGACCATCTTGAAGTTTGACACACTCAGCAAAGGCATGCAGGGACTCTCAGGGCCTATCGTGGGCTGCTTCTCCTAACCCTGGTGTGAATTTGTTTAAACTCAATAAGAGGAATTTTGTTTATACTAAACAAAGTGGATATATTTAGACTAAAATTTCAGGGATTTCAGATACACATATCAAAAAAAAAAAACAGATTTAAATTAATGTAATACAAAGAGTAGAATACATTTGAGTAATATATATTTAAGTAAAAAATATAGAGTAATAAATCAAAAAGAACTTTATGAATGAGTTAAAGACATTGAAATGAGTATTAAATATTTATATTGTTATTATTTAGACCTCAAAATGAAAAATATAGTCAGCTATCATCTTGGAATGGTTTGGAATCTTTCCAAACCTGGGAGCAGGCACACAAACTCGAGGGCTTTTTGCATAGTCTTTTGTAACGTAGGATTCTGAAGAACTATATTCAAAGGACATTAGAAGAAAAAAAAGGCAAGAAGGCAAGGTACTGGTGACAGAAATAGCAGTACTGGGGTTTGTGATCCTTTTGACAATTCATAAGGAGAGCTTCATCTGTCATAACCTTAAGCGCAGTAGGATATCTACGAATATTCCAATAACATTGGCTTATATTTGAATCACCTAGTCAAGCAGCTCTGATAGTATCAATATGACATATATGAATGAACCTACTCAACCCGCATTCCAATCATTCACCTCACTTCTAACCCAGGACTTTAGTGACTGCCAAGCTTCAACATTTGCTTGCATGCACTCACTTCAGACATGCGCTTCTGACAGCTTACTCAAACAAAAGGAATATGACTAAACTCCCAAAGCAGGACATAGGGAATTCTAATGCTGAAAAGCAAGCTAGATTTATAATTTAAAAATAAATTTCAGCAATGTTCAATAAATTACATATTGCATACTATAAGAATTACATTATTATTGCCATAATAATATATGGCAGTTATTAGAATTACATCAATAACATATGCAACTGCTAATGGACTTATAATGTAGCATGCCATTGGGAAATAAAAACTAACTATATTTTTTCCTGTTACCAAACAAATGCTGCAATAATCTATACAGTAATTTGAAACGGAGTAGTTATAAGTAGAGTTTATATCCATATTTGCTATGCATATATGGGCCTCTGTCACATAATTTCCCACTGAAGTTAAATAAAAGGAAAATATCGCACACAGATTTGTTTTTATGTGCCCAAACTGTTTTGATTATTTTGATTGACTAAACTAGCCAAGTCAAGTTATTCAGTTAAAAAAGTTGAACTCAACCAAAAAAGTCAGAGAGGTCCAAACAATAATCAAGTCAGTCAAACTGAATTGTTTCCTTTTTTTTCTTAAGAGATTGATTTGATTGGTCAAGTCAGTCAAAGGAGTCAAACCAGTTTGTATGTATAGACAAAACCACAGTATTTAGTCATACTTGGCTCATTAGAAAAATTAGTAATGATACTTTACACTTATTAATTAATTTGATATTCATACAAGCTCTGTGAGATGGGTAAGACAAATGTTTCTATTCTTATTTTTAAGCTGAAGCATTTTAGAGAGAGGTGACTAGAATGTGTTATCTATAACTGCATTACAGACCATTACACAACATAGTGACTTAAAAAAATTATTTCTCACAGTTCTGTGAGTTAAATGTGATCAGTTGGACAGTTCCTTTGTTCTATTTGGTATAGACTGAGATTACTCATAAAGTTGTATTTAGCTGGGAGCTTGACTGGGAATGGAATATCTAAGGTGACTTCTCATCCACAGAGGTTTCTCTCCATGTAGCTACTCATTATTTAATAACTTAGCCTGAGTTTCTTTCTAACAAGGCAGCTGACTTCCAAGTAGAAGTATTCTAAGAGGACAAGTCTCATGTGCAAGCATTAATTGAGCCTGTGATTGAATCACACTTGCAAATGTCCCATTGTCAAAAACAAGTCCAGAGATGGGTAGGAGGGCATGAATACGAGGAGATGTATTTCACTGGGAGTCAACAAAGTAACATTCTACAACAAGATGCCTGGTCTGTTACAAGGATTAGAACTCAGGCCTCCTTAATGTGGTTTTCTTTCCATCAGCTGACTCTCCAATGTCACGTTTGACCTCTCCTTAGTGATATTAAGAGAATTCATCATTTTAACGTTAGTTGTGTCTTTAAATTTAGATAGAGAAGACAGTTTAATATACCACATCTACTTTGAAGTTACCAGTTAAATTACCTTCCAGTTTAAATTCTAGTCATTTTTTATCTAAGAAGGAAATCTGAGATAAACATATCTTTGCTAGTTTTCATACGCTTTCATTTCCAACAACTCAAAACCTTATAAAGACCCAAGAGTGATCTTGCTATCTACCATTTTGCTTAATATAGGTCCAACGCTTGGAGAAAGAACTAGGATTATTATTTCCTATATTATATATTTGAGGAAACTGAGAATTGTGATGTTGACTTACTTGCTCAGGATCTCATGGTGCATGATAAAGCCAGGCTTCCAACTCCAGAAGGTTCTTGCCTTGACAGAACTCATGGTTTCTTAGGAACACATTTACATAAACCTATTGCAGCAATTTGATGTGAATATTCTCTACCTGCTGATTGTTTATAGCACAGATTGAAGGTGCTATATATTTTGGCATGTGAGGAGTTCCATTTCTTGCAATATAGCACAAAGGATACCCCAAACCAGCAGTTCTCTAGTTTCTTGGTCTCAAAATCCATTTATATTCCTAAAAATTATTAAAAACCTCAAGGAATTTTTGTTATACCTATCAATATATACTTGATAAAACTGAGAATCTTCTTAGAGGCACACATTCCACTAGCTGTTAGAATGATAGCATCATAACGTTATGTTGCTATTGTACACTCACTCCATTGTACCCTCAGGAGGAAATGGGAGGGAAAGAAGCAAATTGTATCTTATTTATTATTACGAAAGTAGTTTTGACTGCAAAAGTGTCTCAGAGGTACTCAGAGCCTCCTAAACCATATTTTCAGAACTGTTCTAAATAATTTTCCCCCTTCAATATAATATTAATGCTAATAATCAAGTTATTAAACATCTTTTTAAATTCACTGTTAAGCTGACAAAAAATTAAAAACTATAAAATAAAACTGAAGTAAAAGCCAAAAACCAGAGTGTTAAGAAAAAAATTGAGACTGGGAGTATCTGTCCATCTTTTATGACCAACATATTTTACCTTGACATATAACATTGGATGCAGAAGTCAGAAAAACAGATTATATCTGGCCCAAAGTGGTTCATTTGATAGACAGCAACTCTGCTATGCTCTCAGCTTTATGTCAAGACCCATAACAGATAATATATCTCAGCAAAAGGGTGAATAAGAGAATAGACCTGCTTCACAAAAGGGGACATGAGGAAATTTTCTTACAATGGTGGTTTTGGATAGAAGAGGAAAAGTTTCCCCTAAAAAACTCATAACAATAGGGTCGTTCTCTGATGAGGTTTCAGCCCATTTTTATTACAAAGTTGTTTCAGGTTGGTGGTACTTCTAGGCATCTGCAAATACAAATGCAAATCCTACCTGGAGGAAAACACTCTTAACCTGGACTTCAAAGAATTCCACACACATTTTTAAAAATAAACTCACAATTTTTTTAAAAAAATCACAAAATAAAAGAAAAAACAAATTGGTAGGTAAAATGGGCAAACATCATAAATATAAAGACTATAAGATAAGAATGTTTGACTTGCTTATGAAAATAAAGGAAGATTTGAAAATATGTCCAGTGACCAGTCAAATATGAAAAAGAATAAAATAGAATTTATAAGTAAAAAAGTCAAATTAAATAGTTCACAAAGGCATGGATCTTTTAGCATACTTACATACCAGTGATAGGAGAGTAAATTGGTAAAACTACTTTGGAAAACTGTTTGACAGTATTCACTAAAGCTGAATGACACATACTCCATGACAAAGCACTTCGAGGTATGAACTCAGTAAAAATGCTCAACATATTGTCACCCAAAGAAATATGCAAAAAGTTTATAGCAGCACTAATTATAATGATTATAAATGTGTGTTCACTTTATAAAAATTTATCTAGCTTTATATTTGGGATTTGTGTATTTTTCTTTATGTGTGTTGTACCTGAATAAAGGACTTATATGCACACACATACACAAATCACTTGCACAAAAAAGTTCTTTAACATCTAAAGTAAAGGCATCCCTGATAAATCAGAGCAAATACCACACTTAGATTTTTTTTCACAAAACAAAAAAGTCAACAAATGAATCAAAAAGTAAACTAGATATCTTTAAAAAATTAATTAATCGGAGGTTAAATCTATGGAAATTAAAGAACTTGGTCCAAAGAGACTAAGAAATGAAAGTTATAAAAAAGAAATTGAAAGATACAGAGGACTAAGAAGATTTTATATATATATATTTTATATATATATATATTCCCCAAAAGAATGAAAGTTATGAAAAAAGAAATTGAAAGATACAGAGGACTAAGAAGATTTTATATATATTATATATATATATATATATTCCCAAAAAGAATTAATAGAGAACATGAGAGACAATATTTGAAGTTAAAGACTAAACATTTCCTAGATTTGATGCAAGATCTGAACCTCAAATTCTGAAAGAAAATAATTTCTAATGTTGATACATATAAGGAAATACACATCAAAATGCATCATAGAAAATTTGAGGAATAGTAAATATAAAGGCAGATCTTAAAAGCAGCAAGGAAAGAAAGTGCAGAATTTATGCAAAAAAAATTTTTAAGGCCGGCAGCAACAATGAAAGCCAGAAATCACAAAACGAGATATTCAAAAGTTCTGAGAGAAAATAGTTATCAATCTAAAAATAACCTAAGTTGGGAGAAAGTTATGCAGAATTAAAGCACATGAATATTTTGTGTTGTTTCTAAAGACACAATATCAAGTACTGTTTTTTTAATCACAATTTTCTGCATAAAAGGGCATAGTATACTCTTCAGCTGTTTGTGAAATGTAAACATGTAGTTAGTAAAATTGCTCTGTTAATTAGATGTGTTCTGTCACCTATTTGGGGCCAAATAGATGTCATCAGTCTAGGCTAAAAGCTCATTCATTTTTCTAGGTCCCAGCATTAGTTTGTGTGTAGTAGATGCTCAAGACATATATAAAAGATGGATGGGTAAATGGATGGATGGTTATTCACATAGATAGATAGATAGATAGATAGATAGATAGATAGATAGATAGATAGATAGACAGATAGATAGATAGATGATACTTACATATGTACATACATACAGTTATTTTGTGGACTAATTTTCTCGACTATATCTCACCCTGATACTGAATACCTCTTAGGCAGAGTCCTAAATGCTCATTTTCTGAAGTTTGAGCTTTTGGATCTGAATAGTGTTTCTTGGACTAAAGGACACACAGGCAAACAGCTCTATGCTTCCATATGCATAGCATTTGTCTCTATGAAAACTCTTTGGGCACCACTGTTATGTTATCCAGAGAAGTCAGCTGATGAAACATCTCTGTCAATGTGAAGGTCAGGGTCCTTCTCTTTTTCTGAGTGAAATGTGACATCAAATGTTGGGCCAGTTGTGAATATCTTTGCCCAAGGCCCAGAACTTATTTATCTTCTCCTGACACTGACAAAAAAGAAAAAAAAATTCTATGGCACACTTTAAATGTGTGTCACCATTTCCTGAGAGAAATGATCTCCTCTCTCAGATCTGACTGAAAATCATGGGCAATTGAAAGTCTGGTTTATCCCTGTGGACTATTAGTCACCCTATAAAAGTTAATTTAAAACAAATTAATCCATAAATCTCTACATTGTCTGCAAATACTTACCACTATAAAAAACCTAATTTAAATCCTTTCCCCTCTATTCTAAATTAGGGTTGCACTGCATTTTAGAAAATGTCTTCCCGACTCAGAATAAATTACTAGTTATTTCCTTTCTTATTGATGTCAGTAGAAATTTTAAGGGTAGTATTAGGTCCAGGATCTCACAATGGCTTAGTACTCAAAGAGGGGAAATAATGCACAATATTTTACAGGAGCGTTAATGCATAAACTTTATTCAGTGGAGAAGTTTAAATTTAAATATAGCTCTTGAGCCCATTCCTTCTGCAAGTCACTTAATAGAGTTTCTTAGTTAACAGTTCAAACTTAGAATGTGAAAGAAAATGAAATCAGAGAGGTAGGTGTTTGATAGAGACCGAATTTTTAGTTTTATCAGGATCATTAATATTGGAGCTTCAAAGAAGAATGAAGAATGGCCTGCATTTAATTGAAAGACTAAAAAAGGCGACTTGAACCATTAAGTGGCTTAGATGTCTGTTGAAAAACCAAGATGCAAATTTTATTTATTCTAAAAGAACTGCTCTAAAATATTTGCGGAGCATGGTAAATGACTAGGGTAAAAATAAAGTTTCTTATCATTTCTAAGTAGCTGAGGTTATAACTAGAATCATAGTAATTTAAAACACTAATTTATATTGTCCCCATCTTGAGGGGCAGCCTGTTCAAAAGGGAGCATTGCCACCTCTGGTAGTTTGGAACTTTTAGAAAAGCTATGTTTGCATAGAAAAATCCTATTTTTCAGGCTAAGTTATTTCTATCCCACATATTTAAAAAATGGCTCCATTCTAACTCAAGTAGTGATTAAATCAATTAAATCCAAAAGTGTCCCCCCACCCCGCAATTCCATTGTCTACAGCCAATAAGAATAAACTAGGGAGAATCTAGCACATTGAGACATTTTACGAAAAGGTGTTCCAGGGCTGTCATTCCATAATTTAAAAAAAGGCACTTATGGAGCTGCTAATTATAAAGCTCCCCTACACTATGATACTGATGTTAAATGGCACTGTTCCATTAGCTGTAATTATTCCATTTGTAATAAATAAGCATTAACCATTTTCAAATGTATACTCACAAATCATTTTTAAAGGATGAGTTTCATGCATTTAAAATCATATATTTCAAAACAGCCTAGGTGACAAATCTGTGTGAAGGCCTAAATTCAAATTAGAAGAACATTTAAAATATTAAAATGAAATACATTACAGAAATTATTACAGCCTGCAAAACCTTAAAAAACAAATAAAAAATAGAGAATACTAGGACCAAATAGAAAAGGAAAGTGTTTTAATGTTCAGTTGGGTGAATGTATTAATTCTTCGCAAGATCCAGGTTTCTTTATAAAAGTCAGCACCTGGAATCTAGGAAGTAATTTGTATGAAAATAGACTCTGATAGTTGAAGACCAGATGCAGTCCCAAACTACACAATTGTCTTTGACCTCTATTCTGAATAAGTGAGAAGCAAGCGACCATTCACTAATGCAGCAATGCGGATGTGGATGGGAGTGAATGGTGAGAGGGCTTGGATGTGGAGAAAAGAAGTAGCTAGGCTAGGCTTTGACCTTCTTCACAACTGCTAACTGGAGATCATTTTAGAGAGTACATAATTTATCAACCATTCCTTAGAAGTTTACTTTCGTTGCTTAAACTCAGAACAAAACCATTAATTAGCAATGCTATGAAAAATCATGGAACCGTACAGGTTATGATGTGTGAATCTTTCCTTATGTATGCTATAGTGCAATGAAATTTACAAAGCAAAAATGAATTAAGAAACTATAAAGTTACCATAAAAATATTGGTATACCTATATAAAAAAGGCTAATGTCACTGTACGGGATAAATCCCTACAATAATTTTTCAAAGCAAATAAAAAATAAGTGTTTATTTTATTAACAAACTCAGAGAGTCAGTGTTCAGTTTGCTACCAATCTTGTGTGGAAAAGAGGTGCATCACATTGATCCAAGGGGTCTTGAATTTGTTCCAGGTGTGGACTCTGAATATCCCAGTGCTTTTACTAATATTGTAGAAAGGATTCTTACCTTTCAACTGATTTCGTGAACAATGAATAATTTTACTAACAGAAAATACATATTGTTATATATACAAATATAAATTCCCAACCATGAAAAAAATCGTTAACAACAACAAACAGGATTAATCTCTTTGCTATTGTAAAAGAGTGATTGCTTAGTATCGTTTGCTGTCCAGGGCAGCACTTGCATGGCTATTTAAATTTAAATTAATTAAAGTTAAACAAAATGAAAAATTCAGTTTTCCAGTTACACTAGTAACATTTCAGGTACTCAATAGCCACATATAGCTAGTGGCTTTGATTTGGGGCGACACAGATACAGAATGTGTCCACCATTGCAGAAAGTTCTACTGGGCAGTACTTTCTAGAAGCACTTACTAACAGTCAGCAAGAAGTCTCAGACAGCTCATAGTTTTTTAGCTAACCAAAGAAGCTGGTGAGTTGCTTTGACTTCTTAGGCGTTCTGCAACAAATAGGTTTTTCGAATTTTATAGTCAATACATACTCTGAAGTTAAAGTTTATATTCCTGATAAATTAAATCAAAACCTCAAATCTGAAGTGGAATGTCTTGGTGAGACTTATGTATATTTTCTATAAACACTGAGAAGAAGAACTGTGGTTTTCTGATAACAAGAAACAAAACCTGTGTAGATTTAACTCACCCCACTTTCCTAGTGCTGTTTTTTCATCATGCTTCTGCTCTCGCTTAAGTGTAAATATTTTCTAAATGTCTCTTTCTTATCTTTGCTCATAGCTAACACAGTACATTGAATTTTCAAACATAGGACAACAATATTATTTTATTTCAAGTATTCTCATCTAATGCCATTGTCAGTTCAAACTTTGGGTGGCTAAAAATTTTCTTCCATACTTACTATGAACATTAGTTTTTTCTTTGTTCATTTAGAGTACTTTGTAACATTTAGCACTCTGAGAACGTACAAAGCCTCGGGACAGAATTTCTAATGGGAGCTATTGACCTGTTTTTCCCCAAATGGTACCTAAATCTTGACTGATAGTATATTATATATCATATATAAAGTAATATATTAATACATATTACATGTTATATATTATATCATATATAAATCTATCTATACATCTATATCTCATATACTATAAAGTGATATCTCAAGAAATTTCTTTCCTTCCAACTTTTAGCTGAACCCACATTGTTCAAGAAGGCTGGCATAGACTTTATTTTTCCCATCTATGTACAGTAAGCACTAAGGAATGCATAGTGACTATGTGCTGTGGTCTGTTCTGCACTCAGAGGAACTTGGGAAAAGTCACCCAGCTTGTCTAGGGAAATTGTCACGGGCTGGTCTGGTCTAGTTGCCCTTCTATGGACCAAGTTGTGCTGGTGCCATGTAGTCATTCTTACTTCAAGGTCTTCATTAAAAGGTTCAATCCCTGCTTATACACTTGCCCAAAGTAAGATGCTTATATTCTGATTAATCAACTTATTGTTTCAGAAGGTTTTATTTCCTTATATTAAAAAACAATTCTGCCTCTGTCGATGGCTGTAGTTCTTTCTCTCTCTGATTCTTTCTTAAAATATAATTTTATCTATTCTTACTCAATTAAATCAGAATCCCTAGAGGAAGAGACCAATCAAAAGCATTTTGGAAAAGTTCCTTGTGCAATTTTAAATCACATACAGAAGTAAGAAAATGCTCCAATCTGAGTGTGATCCACTTCACTCCCCAGAGTGTGGTTGTATATTCTGGTCTTGCCACTCATTCAGGATATGATCTGGGCCAAGATAGACCCAAACTTCCAGTGCCTCATTGTTCTGATCCATAAAGTGGAAATAACAGTAGTCTCATGCAATGGTCGACAGACTTAAATGAGGTAAAACTTACATCTTTATGGAAATTTCATTTCTTCTCATCTATTTGTGTTCTTTGTAATAGAAAGGTGCTTTCCAAACTTATTTTGGGGAAGAGGTACACTCTTATTTGGAGTTCAACACTGAAGTGGGTTCCTTATTGGGGAATGCCATTAAATGGCCCCATTCATGTGCCACTCCCACATGAAGAAACAGCACTCTATGTATTGACTGTTTAATAACTCTATACCCAGTATTGCACTGTTTGCAAACTCAGGTGGTTTTATAAACTGCTTATTAGCACTCAGGGAGATTCCAGTCATTTAGGAAAACCATGGGAGAGAAAAAGTTTCACTCGACATAGTTTTATCCATTGGCTTAATTTGATTTGATGTACTGTGAAAAGACCATTGTTGCATTTTAGTGTTCTAATACTTTTCCTTCTGCAAAGGAGCAAGGGTGAGTATCACAGAGGCAGTCAAATACATTTTCTGAGCTATTTAGCTATATGAGAACAGAGGTCATGAATAGTTCATTCTGGGGTCTCTAATACACCTTGCAAATAAGATATTCAGTAAATACTTAGGGAATTGCATTTGAGAGAAACAGGCAGGTTTTAGATTTCAAACAGGAGTTTGATATTCTTTATTTTTTTTTGAGTTGGAATACATTAATTGTTTTCACCGTCCAAGTATGTTTGAGAGAATCTGGCTTCATTGTGTATTACTCAAGCCCAAACCAACACATATAGAAGATGACCAAGAGGAGAAAATACTCAGAGCTTTCAGTTTTCCATGAATAATCCACATGTGTTTTCCAGTATTTCAAGCATTTATAAAGAAAATCTGAGTGCTCTGGCAGAGCCACAGACTTATTTAAGACAGCCTTGACAGACAGATCAATTTGATTCCTGACAATGTGAGGAGGGTTGGCTCATTTTTAGCATAGTTATGTGGAGCTCCGCAGGTGAAAAATTTGAATTACCCTAAATGACTTGCTATGAATTCCAGAGTGGATCCAGCCACAATCTAGCTAAAGGACCATGAGGTGTGACTATCGAGAAGTTACACGCTGGTCGAGGGTTTGTTGGGGAATCATGACATAAAGAAGAGATCTTCTATTTCATAAAACCCAGAGGAACAAATTCTGGAACAATCCAAAGTTAAAAAAAAAATCTTCACACATCGTTGTAATAGAATGGCCTTGACTCATTTTTCAAATAAAGTCAGAGAATGACCCTTAGAAAATAATGAAAGAAGAAAAATGTGTCTTGCTCACTTCTAACCTTTTTCTGCCCCCTTTTGCCAGTTCTCATAGACACTCCTCCTGGTGCCAGGAGCCCCCGGAATTCTTGTCAATCATTTGTGATGCTTGAGTGATTGGCATTCTCTGAATGAAACTCATTCACACTCAAGTGTTACCGTGAGCTCTCATTTGCATTTAAACCCTTTTCTTTTTGTGGAGTTGCCAGCTTTTTTTCTTCTTCTTCTTCCTTGAAAGATTATCAAACAGAACACAGGAGAGACCTGGTACAGGGGGCGAGGGTTTATGATCACCCCTGTGTCTATTTTCTTAGATCTGAAAGAAAAGCTCAGAGTACCTTTTATGTTTCACTTACGGAAAGCAAGAAGAATGGAATGATGGAGATGAAGAGATGAAAGGAAGGTAGGAAAGATAGAAAGAAGAAAGGGAAGAAGGAAGGGAAGGAGGGAGATGATTTTGATTTTGATTACAGAGTTGAAGATTTCCTGTCTGATGTCCCTTTAAAGGTAGTCTTAGGGGGATTATAAAGAATGGGGAAATGGGTACTCTTGGCAATGATTTCTTCTAGAGCTGAAAGCCTGTCTGCCTTCTCCTCTTAATACAAGTGATTAGGGACCTGGTAACTCCCTCGATTCCTACAATTTTAACACAATCAATCTTATTTCATTCCTCTCTCCCAAGACATGGACACATACATTTTGTTCTGTAACATTTTTTGGTAAGTCTTTGCTTATGCTTATATATTTGAGTGATTTAAAATAATCCCTGTATATTATTTGATTGTTCCAACCTCTGTTTCTGAACAAATGAGCAGCTTGAATCTCTTTACAGCAACATCAGTATTATAGAGCACGTTGTCATTAACCCTTCACAGCTCTTCACAGCTCTTCCAGAGGAGTGCTGCATAGGAACTGGCTCAAGACCAGGCAAGGTCAGTCTGAAATCTCACATGGAAAGGTGGGCTCTCACATGTACTTCTCTAAAGTTGGATTATTAGTAGTCTGACTGGCCTACCTTGTTTAGCAGAAAAGATTGATTAGCAGTGTCTGCTCTCAGCCCAGGTGACAGCAGGACACTTACTTGCCTCTTCTTGTCTAAGCTTCTTAAACAGTCTTAACTCTGTCCAATCAGTGCCCACATACTTTGTGACCCTAGTCACACACCTCTCTCTCTTCCGCTCTATTTGTTAAATCTTACTTGATTTGAATTTGTCTGTTGTGAGTTAGGTGGCCTAAATTAATAGAGATGACATTTGAGTGTTCTAAGCATAGCTTCTCAAGACCTCTCCTTCTTGGAAACAACTCATTTTATTTTAGCTAGCTTTTGGGTAGGTGAAAATGTCATGGAAAGTCCAGCAAAGTAGTTATTATGAAATTGCAAAATATCTCACACTTCTAGTTCTGTGATGGCATTAAAATTACAAATGTTTTGTATCAAGATAATATTTGATGATGATGATGATAGCTAAATACTTATCTTTAAACAACAGACTCACAAAGCAAGACAGCCAAGACTGGCTGAGGGGACAGCAGATTGCCATCTCCTACCTCATTCTTACTCCAGCATGGAATGGCAGGTGGAATGACTGGCACTATTGAAATTCATTTCCTCACACATTTTGGGGGCTTGTTGTTGCCAACAGTGTAAAGTTGAAATCCTCTATGTAAGATGCTCTTACTGTGAATGCGTACTGTTTCCTCAGCCACCCTCACACCTGGAGAATAGCCCTAGCAGCTTCTTATAATAGACAAGAATGGGGATGTCGGTGAGTACATGCTAGTGATCCCCAGCCCCCCAACATATCCCCAGGACTAGATGGCCTTCACAAAAATGCATTTTGCTATTTAGAAGGGGAGGTGTCTGCACGTCTGCACACAGGGGTAAAAGCCTCAATCAACTCAGGACTTTAAACACAGGTTTTAGAACGAGAAAGATATGAGGTAGAATTCGAGCTCTGCCACTGATTAACTGTGGCATTGGGTAGCTATTTACCTTCTCTGGGTTCTTTCCTCATCTGTGAAATGGGTATAATGGCACCTACCTCATAGGTAGTACAAGGACAGATTGTGTAGGTAAAAAGCACTTTTTTTTCCACAAAGATTCCAAAAATAAGTGTATTCTGGTCACATCAATGAGAGAAACTGTTTTGGTGTAAGTATAAGGGCTTGTGGGGACTGTCGCGACAGGGAAAGAACATGGTCATTAATTTTTGTCAAGTAGGAATCTATCCCAATATTTCCAGATTTTCTAATTTTTTCAAGAGATTTTCCCCCCCAAAGTAAATAAAAAGCATAAAATTCCATGTAAAATTTCCCAATAATTCACATTTTAGAAACACTGCCAGATCAGCTGGGTAGGCTAGAAAGAACCTGTACTAGAACAGGATTTGGCCCCTGGGCCACCTTTTTCCACCTCTAGCCTAACAAATCATAAACACTCAACATATAATGGGCATTATTATTATCATTAGCCTTGCCACCAGCAGAAAAACAAACCAAATTGGAAATCTCTTAACATTTGTATGACAATTGTCTGGTCATATAGTAAAGTTGATGCTGGAATCCTTAAAATTAACTGATGGCCTGAGGTCCTGTATATTCAGAGCTAATTAGGAATTTATCAGTTAGTGCCTGTAATAAGCTAGCTCCATCTTATGTAAACCTAAATAGATGCAGCTAAATCCGACTGCAGATTCAGTATCATCCTATGAACATAATAGCAAAACGCAATGCATATGCCAGTGTACGAGGAATGCATTCTACTTGGAAAGCAGGAGAAAAAATGAAAAGTGCCTGTTTCTATGTATAAAGCATATCCTATACATGCTAAATGCAGTTTTACATTATAATAGTGCATAAGCAAAGTGCTCATGATATATTTATAAACTTCCACATAGAGAGAAATATGAGGAAAAAGAAGCGGTTGTGTTTAGTCACATTGAATTTTCATCCCATGAGTAGCTGGGGAGGCTTGTTAAGTGCTCAGAGGTACATTTAGAATTATTTCGTCAAAGCTCTTCCCTTCTTTAGCAGTGTGATAAATGGTCAAACAGACCCAGACTCTTTGAGCCTCATCTGCTGAATGGGAATAAATATTAGGTTCTAACCTCAGAGTCCGACTCTGAAGAATAAAGAAACAACGTAAACGTGTTTGTACAATGCCCAGAACACAGTAAATGCTCCGCTGATTAGCTATTAGGGTTAAACGACTGAAGTTAAACTAGTGAGATTTGTGTATAAATAACTTGGCTTTTTTTTTTTTTTTAATAAGCTAATATTTTTATTTTACTATCCATCTGGGAGCAAATTACAAAAATAAAGACTCCTGATACTTTCTAATATTAACATCTATAAAGGACGATTTAAATGCCTTTCTCCAGGACAAATTGTTGGAGAAGAGGCATTCTAATGCAGCATTCTAGTGTTATGAACAAGGAGCTTTTGCCTTGTAAACTCTTGGGGTGAAATCTTATCCTTTGATCTTCAAAGTGTGACAAAGAGCTATTGATTGCGAGCATATTGTCATTTAAATTACAATTAGGGATGGGTGAAAGGTGGTTATTCAACAATTCAAACCTTTCTTTTAATACTGTCAAGGACGACTTAACCTTCACCCAAACACACTTTTAAAACTTCTGAGTTTCAATATGTCTAAAATCAATGTGCTTTTCTTAAAGTAAGAGAATCATGTCATTACTTTCAAATGTTGAATTTGGTAGTTTTGACTCTGATGGTGAAAATCTTTCAGAAACCTTCACTCTTAAGCTACAAACCACTTGTGTCTCAACACATATCCAGCACTACATTTGCACCTTAATATGAAATTAAATCATTCATCGCATTTTCCTAGAGTAGCTAGTTATAAAACTACACGCATTTTGAAAAAAATCAAGGGCTATGTGGGTGATGTATATTTTAATTTAGAGGACTTTAAATAGGAAATCATCCTTCTGAAGGCACAAATTGCTATGAACTTTGTCTTTTATTACTGGAAAACAATGTTCAATTCTAAAGTCATTAGGTGGTAAGTACGTATTTTAAACGAGACAATGGAAAGAATGGAAACTGTATGCGTGTGTCTGAGTATGCTGCATTATCAACTCTCTTGCATTTTGCCACATAAATACACTTTTTAAATAATTTGCTTTAACATTATTTATACACACACACATGCTGACATGCTAAGTCTGCACTGGCAAAATGCTGGACTCAGTCTCACAATCTTGCCCAGGCCAAGTTCCTTGCAGCATTCCCAGTAATGCAGACAGCATGAAGACTGCAGCTTAGATTTCCTATATTGAAGTACGTTTAGAATTTATTTTGTCAAAGCACCTCCTCTCTCTCTAATGCATGCACACCTGTTTTTCTCAAGAATGGCAGGCATTTACCGAGATGACATATTATGCCGAAGGTGCCTTTGGCAGGCTCTGGTCCTCAGGGCGACCATTGTTCCGGCAGCAGTAAGTCAGTGAACAGTGCAAGGTCATCCAGCCCCACAGTCATCTGCCCCCTTCTCTTGTATGGGGCATGGGCTCCAAGGTACCCTTCACTTGCTTGACACATGAGGTCATGGGAGATAGTCTCCAACTCAGGTACGTACCAGGTAAGTGATAGCCCCGCCAAGGCACTTGGCAGTACCCGTCAGTGGGTGGGAAACCTACTAAAGCAGTTCTGTTTGAGCCTTTAATTCTCATAATCATTAGATGTTTTCTTCTCGCTTGTGAAAGAAACCTATTAAAGGAGTATTTTCCTGTACCGCAATAGTTTGTCAGGGTGTCTGCCAGACAAATGGGAACGTCCAATTTTACATATGATTTGAAAACTCAGTAGAAAAATCACATGTGAATGCTATCTTCACATATGATTAGGAAGGGAGGAAAAAATATATCAAACTTAACATTGCTCAGAAAGCATTTCTCTTATTAGAAAATTTATAGGGACTCATTGTAACCCTGAAAAACAGGACAGGGGTGTTGTCTGTTAGTATAAATAGGCAATATATATTATCAAAACTTTAAGGATTTCTCTTTATCACAAGGAAAATTAAGGGTCTCATTATGACCAACTCATATTTACTAATACGTTGTTTTTGAACAGCAAGGTAAAAATTTAAAGGCAAATATAATATCTTAATGTTTAGAAAATGAACACGGAATTGAAGTTATTGGGGGAAAGAAAGATGTTTTACTGCCGCCTAGTGGACAATTAAAAAACTGAGTATTTATTTAAATCAATGGTTCGCTTGTGAATCGTGGCCAGTAAAAGACTCAGACCAAAGTGAGTATGGGATAGAGGTGGGATAGAATTAAGTATTAACTAATTGGACTTAGTCAGAATAGTATTTTTTAAAACCCAAGGAATTCCATAAAGTCTTCAAGTGATTTTGCCACTATATTTCAAAAAAATTTAAAAACCTTTTAGTTAGCATAGAATTAAATGCAGCACCAAAAAAACAGTGATAAGAAAAACGGGACATATTCTAGGGTTTAGTCCAGCATTTTAGCTTAGAATGTTTATTTAAACATAACTTGAGTTTATAAACTTGTTTTCTAGGGAGATTTATAGTGCTTTCTGATTTGGGCTGGTTTGAAAGAGTCCAGCTTGACTTCCTGCAAATAAAATGATTGTATAAGCCACTTTCTTAAATTTTGGCATAAAAAATAAATTTTCTTTGGCTACATTTCTAATTACAAACAAATGTCCAGGTAGATGCGTAATTTAAATCTAGCTATCCATATCTCAGAAATAGCATCCTGAAACTTTTAGCATTCCGGCACCACATAAATCCTTGTTGACAAAACATCAGGAAATATATTGTAATTTCCAATTTCCCAGTGTTTTTCTGTTGGATAAATACTGAAAATATCTCTTAAGAAAAAAGGTGTCTTAGAGCTTTTGAGTAGTGAATATAATTTAAAATTGAAAGAATAAATTAATATATTTTAATTAAAAATATTTTTAAACATATTAAGTTATACGATAAATGTTCTAAAATTTAAAACATGATTATCAATGATTTTGTAGCCACTGTTGAGTCACCATGTTTTTTTTTCCACTGGAGAATGGAGGAGAGAAGTATCTTCAGTGAAACAATCTGAAAATCAAATCATAAGGTAACCTAAATGTTGTTAAATAATCTAAAATTTAAATGATCATTTTTATTATTAAATAATCTTGATTTGAGTGAGAAGAGGGTTTAGGACAATTATTTAAATAAAATAAATATAAATTTGTATTCTCTACCAAGCAACAGTCAATATTCTATAAGCTATAAAGCAGAGTGCAATGACATTATTTTTTTCTTGGTCTTGAACATGACAAATCTTATGTAAATGTCATTTTTAAAATTTCTGTCTCAGTTTTTTTATTGTAGTAAAGAAGGTTTTCAAATCGTTGATGAATGTACTGATCCCTATTGTTCAAATAAGGGTTCGGCTCTAACATCTCACAAGCATGTTTTTCTTGCCTACTATCAGCAGGCAGTAATCACTTCCTTTTCAGTGTTGATGAGTGTTCATTATATACTATCCACTTTGCTTATATTCTCATTACAACCTACAAATAGTTTATTATCTCCTTTTTACAAACCAAAAAATGAAGGCTCAGAGAGGTTAAGTAAACTAGCCACAGTCACACAGCATCAATGACTTCGAGTGCCTCTCTACCTCCTCTAAATATCTCTGGGGAACCAAAGTCACCTGTTTTTTCAGTAGTTAGCAAAGCTTTTGAGTTGTGCTACTGCTAATAACCAAAGATTGTCCAAAAATATCCAAGCAAGTATTAAATGAGTGCTAAATCTGTTTATTATTCACTTGTTAATTAAATTAATAGCTATTTATTTAATTTTTTTTTTTTCTGTGCTAGGTAAAGGGCTAGGATCAGGGGCACAATAATGCCATACCTAGAATTGTAACTGCATTTTTGGAGCTTATGGTTTAGACACAAGTTTTAGAAATATAAAAATGAGTAGGACCAGTCCTTCATGATACAGGAAGAAAATTAGTAACTTTGGAATCATCTGAAGTTCAAGTGGTTCTGTGATTTTCTCTTTCTGAGAAAGTTAGAAGCTATTTGTCTTTTGCCTTAGTTTCCTCTCTTGTGCAAACAGGTTTATTCAGACGTTCCACAGAGAGCATGTAACGTTGCTGGCCAAAAAGTAGTTGTGCCATGTGTAGTGACAATTATTACAACAGGTCAGGGGGAGCAGGAGATGTGTAAGCAATTCAGTGATCATGTAAAAAGTATCATCCTAATGGTATTGACAAGGTTCTATGGTAACCCAGGGAGGCAAGGTATGAGAGAAGGTTGATGAAAATATCATGTCAGAAGTGGTACTTGGTTTAGATCTTCAAGGATAAGAAGCCTGCTGGGCACAGAGACCTTCATGTACAAAGACATACATGGGTGAATATTTCTGTGGGACTAGAGAATTAGGGTGTACGTAGGATTGGGAAAAGAATGCAGTTAGCTCCTGACAGTCCTAAGTTTCACAGTTTAAGGATCGTACTGTGTAAATAATTTTGGTGTATATTCTTCTTGTATCGTTTAGGAATCTTTGAGTGCAAATATAAATAAATTAACTCAGGTGATAGTAAATAAAAAAGGAATTTATAGGTTCAAATAACTGGAAATTCAAAATCGACCCTGGTTTCAGGTGAGGTTTGATCCAGAGGTTATCATGCCCTGTTTTGCTATTCTCTTGGCTCTCCTTTCTTCTACATAGTGACATCATCTTCAGGCAAGGCTCCACTTTTAGAAGCAGCAATGTCTTTTAACAGTGAAGTCAGGTCTTATGGGTCAAACAGGGCTACATGGTCAACCTTTTACCAACCACTTTATCCTAGTGGAAAGATATGCTGATTGGCAGGCATAAGCACTCCCCAAGAGCAGGAACACTCTCACCCAAACCACGCGACTGCGAGTAAGAGAGGTAAAGGTAAACCATGGGAGCTGTTTGGCTAAAGGGAAAAATGCAATCAACCATTCTCTAATATTCTCCCTTTATATGATGGAGTCTCATATGGTAGTGCTGACATCTCACTCTCTTTAAAATTTATTAAATTAAACAAAAACAAGAAGAAACGGAGTAAGAACATTTTCCTATTTTTAAACAAGGAATATATCATTGATACGTTTGAGACACAGTAATGAATGAGACAGTTAAAGAGAATTCCAAAGAAATTTATTCTCCAATCCATCAATGTGTATCTACAAAGGTGGGACTCTGAATCAAGTACATTTCAAGGTTAATTCTGAAACACATAGTTCTAGAATTCCTCTTTAGTTCATATTTCTTCAGACTCTATTTTTTTCTTTTTCCATGCTAACGCAGGCCAGAATGAGTTTAAATATGAAGGCAACAAGAAAATTTCAATTAAACATTTACTGTATTTTTCCTTTGTGTTTCACAAAATGTTTCCCTTGCGCAAGCTTCTAAAATCTATAGCTGTAGATGTGTCATCATTACTTAGCTGGAATGTTTGCGTTATTAGAACCACATTAGGCAGTAAGCAAAAACACATGCCCGGGAGTCTAGTTATGAGATTTGTGCATGTTTTCTTTGAGTTGAAACAAAAGAATAATGACCAGCAGCATTCAGCAACTTAGCCTTGTCTCTATCCTATTAGGATCATATTCCCAGGAGAGAGCTCTGGTTTTAAAAGCTATTTGCAAATGTATAGCGACTTTTTTTTATTGTAATTTTTCACAAAGCAGTTGTAGAATAGAGCAGGGGAGAAGCACAATACCTCATCACTTGAGGATGTCCTTTTTTTCTGAAATGACTAGTGAATGACCAGAATGCTAAGGAAAGTCATGATTTGTGTTTTTCATTTAGTAATGCAGGTTTTTTTCTTTTTTCTTTTTTTTTTTCATTTGCAGCTTTTAGCTTGTGGAGAAGGGTCTTTGGAATGTTCAGATTGATGATGTACCTTGATTCGTTGGGATTATAGTAATGTGCTGAAAGAAAGTCATGCCATAGTTTATTTTTATTCCTGATACGATATCATGTACATTATCTTATCCAAAGTTCATAAATTAAGTCCACTGAAATACAACTTCATTATGTCCCTCTATTCAACAGTGTTTCAATGTAGCTTACAGAGAGTCCCTAGTGAGGACATCCATTACTTTACTGAATGTTCATTGAGTCCTACTATGTGCTAGGCATTGTTTGAGGCCTTGCAGTTGTGGAAATCAACACAGTGTCTACCCTCATAGAAATAATGTCAGGTGAAGGTCAAGGAATAATTAATTACAAGTTTGAGAAATATTTTTTGAAGTAGAATAATTAGCAAAGAGAGCCATGAGAACATATGAAAAATGGATCTAAACTAGTCTGTGGGGTAAGTGGTCAGAGAAGATATTCCTGAGGAACTGGCTTTTAAGTTGGGATCAGATGGCTGAATAAAAATACCTGGGTCAAGTCTCTGAGTTGAGAGAGAGCAGGATTCAAGATGGATTCAAGATGGGGTTGACAGAGCAGTGCACAGAGCAGAGAACACATGGCAGGATGTTCATGCCAGTATTGGCCCTCGAGTGGTATAAGAGATCTTGGAGAGCCTTGAAATTAATGTCAGGTATTGGTATTTTATCTTACAGGCAATGAGAAGCTATTGTTAGATTTTAATTTGGAGGTGACGTGAACAGATCTGAATTTTATGTG
This sequence comes from Pteropus medius, assembly GCF_902729225.1. Lineage (NCBI taxonomy): Eukaryota > Metazoa > Chordata > Mammalia > Chiroptera > Pteropodidae > Pteropus > Pteropus medius. The sequence goes on from NW_024353908.1 coordinate 5,200,491, forward strand.
GTCATTCTGGCTGCTGTATAGGAAATGGCTTTCAACATGTCTATAGATCATAAGTAGAATGTTTTCATTCTTGCAGTAGAACTCTAGTTCTTTCTCCTTATTTGCTTCAAGGTGGCAAAAAGGACTCTTGACTTAATGCCTTTAACTACCAGAACAACTGGTGGATTCATTCTGACAACTTATTTCACCAAACTTTTTATGGAATTAGACAGTTTTGCGCTTACTGTGCTTTGCTTCAGAGGCTATCTAAGTAGTCCGGTTATTGCCAAACTTAAGAATACATAAGGGATTTAGAATGGAAATTCTTTTGGAGATAGCCAGAACTAAAGCCAACCAATTTTCAGCCTTCAAATTATCTTCACTAAATTGTCTTCTTTTAAATATATTCCCCCATCCCATATCATAGCCCCATAAGAGTTTGGTCATATGACATAAAAGAATTATTGAATGACTGATTTTCTAATTGTATCTTTCAAGAAGTCTATGCCACTCAGTACATGGAATAATGAGAGAACTTATATGCCCTAGCAAGAGACAAAAGAGAAATATATGCCCCCAAAGAATAGAAATGTTACTCTTAACTTGACAATATTATTCTTGGTGTTATTAACAGAAAATCTAACATATTGTGCCTGATTATACAGAAAAAACAGGACATCCTAGTTTTCCGATGAATTAGCTTTCTAAGATGCAATTCCTTCTTTGTTTTGCCTGCTAGGCAGCACAGTGTCAGCTTCAGGCCCATCTCTGCTATTGTAAATAACATTTAATATGCATTCAATAGCCTAATAAACCTAGAATTAACTTACAGTAAGTTTACTTTCATCCTTTTGCCTAAGTTTTCTCTTTATTTACTTTTAATGAGCACATTTCTATAAGTCACCTCAAGTAATTTTTTTTTTAAAGTAAAGGAAAAAATAAATTGTTTTTGCTGTCTTAGATTCTGCCAACAAAAACTCACTCTTTCCAGACCCTTTTAGGTGTATTAAAATGTGTTAAATAATAGTTCAAAATTATGCTTCATACTTTGAAATAGCTGTGGGACTGAAATGCTCCAAGGAAACCCAAACAAATGATCTGTAGTATCCTTCCCTCCATCCCACAACCCCTGCTAAATTCTGCCTGCAAGTAGCCAACAATTCAATGAATACTAGAATTTAGCCCCACCCTTCTCAATAATTGATTTAAACGCTCTGTGCATCTGATCAGATTTTGTGACAGCAAGGTCAGATTGAAGGAATCAACCTAAGAGAACTGTGGCAGGGAACATTTCGCTGCTGTGCCCGCCCGTGTGTGAGTTTAGACAGGACTTCAAAGGGAAGGGAAAGGTCAGCCTGAGCTGAGGTTAACCACTACCACTGTCAGTCAGCCTGCTTTTCCTAAAATCAGCAGATGTCCTAGCGGCCCACCAGTGTTTTTAACTAAAAAGGAAATATTTTGCCCTGTGGTCATTGCACCCACTGAAGAGAAAGACAGGCCATCCATTTTTAATTTTTTCTTTTGTAATCAACAGGTCTTCTAAAGAGATAATATTCGATTAATTTTCTTTTTCTTTCTTTCTTTCTTTTTTGTTTTTTCTTCCTCTTCTTCTTCTTCTTCTTTTTTAAATATTAAACGTATTGGTAGTTTAAATGGGTTTAGTCAATTCCAGAACATGGATAGTTAGGGTGTCAGCAATGCCCCCAACCTAATGTCATTAAATGTTCAACAATGACTTTAGAATAAGTAGCTTTTTGGAAGTTATGTCTTTGAAGTTTCATTAATTAGTCATATCATTGGGAATGTATGGCTAAAGTAAATTACAGTGTTTAAAATATCTACTCTTTCAATGTGAAAAATGAAAGGATTCTGCTACCTTGTCTTTATACTAATGAAGATATTATTAATTGGTTTAGCAAAAACATAGATCTAACCATAATGTGCAACAGTTATTAAAGATAATTAACTACAGATCATTGGTTTGAAACATCTAGTCCAAAATGATTTCTGAAGGGCACATTATTCTACGAGATAAAATAATTAAATTTCTAACTGCTGCATGAGACAACTGTGGCATATCTAGTGTTTTAATTTCTTTTGTTCTATTCTCAGGATACTCTTACTGTTTTAGGTTTTGAAAAAGCTATCCGTGTTTTACAGTGAGCTCTCTGTTCAGAATGTTTTGCCGAAATCTTTCATGTCTATGGAAAAATTATGATTGAAAGAAAAAGATTACAATGACACTAGACCTAATAAAAAGCTCACATAAATTCAGTTTCTTTTTACTGGAGAGGGGAGTATGCTAAATCAAACAAATAGAAAACTAAACAAGTTACTTTAATGAAATATCTTTCAAACACATCTCTCACACAATCTATTTTTAAAAATTGAAAGCCTCACATTTGCAAAATAAAGAAAGAAAAATATAAGTATGAACAAATGTCAGGAACTCATGAATTAATTAATAACTTAAATAAGTATAGACACATAAAATAAAATTAAAGAATTACAGTAAAAACAACAGAGGCACTAGAAATCTATTAAAAGCGATAAGAGACAAAAAAATTCTGACCGTGTTTCTGAAAATTATTTTACTTGATGTTTTTTTATTTAAAGATCAGTTAAATCAAAGAGAAAAAATTAAGACTCGGTTGCCAATAATGTAAGTTCTAGGAATCTTAAGCAAAATTATGATTATAATATTTAACATTCAAGCACGTTAAGATATTCATTGGTAATCATGTTTAAAATGAAGCCTGAAGTCCATATTGGCCTCTATGTCAGATGTCCACATTTTAAAATATTTATTATGCTCTCTTATGACCAGGAACTTTCTTTGTATAAAAACCAGCAGTGAAAAATAATACTGATGTTTTTTAGAAGGAATTCAAATTTATATTGTCAGAATTTATAAGTCCTGTCTTAATTTGTGGGAAGCCTGGAAAAGGCAATGTGTTTTGAGCCCCAGCTCAAGGCTTAGGTATAAGTTATTATTTTTAGAAATATTATTATTTTAATCCAGTAAGTGTACACTTGGTAAAATAAGATTTTTTAAAAACCATAAAAAATAAAGGCATTTCTTACTAGTACTGAAGTTTAGAGACATGACTGAATGAAAATTTTGCACTTGTGAAATTTATATTGATGCTGATTCCAGATACTTGGAAAGAACAAAACCAAAATATTTAATGCATGCTTTTTTTCCCCCAACAGACAAAAAAGTAGAAATCTTCCCAAAAAATAACACATGGAGAGAAAATAAGTTTTGAGGCTGGAAGTAAGTAAAGTCATTACAACTTCCTTACTATAGATTCATTTTTCTGAAGATTTAAGAAGTGTATTGTGAACTCCTAGCCCCCTAAAAAGAAAAAAACAAATGTTCTTTGGTCTAAGGTATGAGAATATAGCATGTTATAGCTCCTTTTATAAATTTCAGTGCAAATAAGCAAAATCAAATGTTCTAAAAAGTCCCACAATCACAATATTCACTTAACCTACCTCTCAAATTATATTTTCCTGGAACAGTTATTCACAAGGAATTAGTATTCCGTATTAACACTTTATGGTACCTTGTGAATATAAGTTTGGTTTAATTTCAGGGCTCCCAGAGTCCCTTTTTGTACTTCTCTGGTGTCACATTCTCTCACCTCCAGCCACCGATTATATCTCTTCTTCCTACTAAAACCACTTTTATGTTTTTGTTAGATATTTGCAACTCAGTGAATATTTAAGTTGACTTATTATCTTTTCTAGGAATATTTACTTTTAAGGGCCTTGTTCTTAGAATAAAAGACTTTAAAAGGATATCTGACATTGCAGAGCATTGGGGTGGAGGATTTTTAAGTCATTCCGACAGTGTAACACACAGATAATTGCTTTCGTAGATGAGGCAGAAACTTTCGTGAACAATTGCCCAAGGCCGAATAGCCACTGATATTTGGAAATTGAGACTTGAAGCTGTGTTGGGGCTGTGTTCTCTTATATTTTTGTATATACATTGAGAGGTAAATATCTTAAATGTGACCAGAAGTCCCCAAATCACAGCTTCTAAACTGCATTTAGCATGCAGATGTATTTGTTTTTCTGCCCAGTGTTGAATTTAAAAATATAGAGAATTAGTTGGCCATAGTTAAAATTCAGGAGATTGGATATACTAATGCAGATTCTGTCTTCTGAGAAAGCATTGCACCCACCGATTGGAACTATTATGGTCATACAATTTAGAGAGAGAATCCCCTTTATTATCCGTTGAGTAACAGTTCCATTAATCCTTAAAGCCACCCCTTGATGTGAAGTGAGAATCAGTTGTCACTTATTGCCTTATTCACGTTGTTGATTAATTTATATCAGGCTTGCTTCACTCATTTAGATTTCCTCTTTGTATTTTCTAACTTATTTTCTTTTCAATCCCTGGTCTTAACAACCCTATGTATCTGACCTTTCTATTATGCTTCTTTTCTGTCTGCAAATCCTCTTCATTTCCCTGATAGGGAAAATATTTTCAGTTAGTCAATAGAAAGTTGCTTTTAGATAAGTAACAGGAACCTAACTTCCAGCACTCAACATTCTAGGTGAAATCAAGGGCTCATTCACTACTTTGCCTTAATTAAAACTTTTGGCTATCCAGCTTCACTAGCCTTCTGGCTATGTCCCACACCAATCTTACAGCATAGTGGTCCCTGACATTTTTGGCACCAGAGACCGGTGCTCCTATGAGAATCTAATGCCTGATGATCTGAGGTGGAGCTGAGGCAGTGATGGAGCGGCTACCACTGGGGAGCGGCTCAAATACAGATGAAGCCTCACTTGCTCACCTGCCTCTCACCTCCTGTTGTGCAGCCTGGGGGTTGGAGACCCCTGTTATAGCAGATTTGTGCTACTGACATTGCATGAGACTGAAAAGGCAACAGGATTTTTAACCAATGCCCCAATAATAATTCAGACAGAAGACTGTCTTTCCCCTTATATATGAGACATTATGCATCTTTTTATGTCACCCCTAATAATTAGAACAATAGTACAATGGTTCATCACATGTAAGAAATGTGCATGTTTTCACCTCCACTAGAATTTACTAAATACAGCCTAAAGAATATGCGATATATGTTTTCAGCTAAAATAGAACTTTCCATGGACCACTTATTTGTGTTTGATGGCTCACCCGTAAGTGATGAGTTTTAGAAAGGCAGCTTACTTCTAGTCTGTTCTTGAAAATCAGAAAACTGAGTGGTCACCATAGGCATTATTAACAGGCCTAGAAACATAGCCTGAGCACTGAAGCCAAGCTGTGTCTTTTCCTGCCTCCTCTTTTGAGTGTCAGCCGTTCACACGCCTGTCCTCTGTTGCTGCGGGAGTGAGCTGAGGGGAGGTTATGGATGTGCTGTAATCAGATGGAGAGGTGGAGCCATCTGCTCTAAGTTCCCAAGTTATTGTTGGCTCAGTAGCTGCAGCTTTGGTTTGGGTCTTTTCACAGTTCATTTAACTTAGGAGGAGGGAGTGGATTCAGAATAGGAGGCCCTTGGTATTGGTGAAGTTTCATTGCAGGTTTTCTGCTCCTCTTTCTAACTAGCCCTTTCTAATTTCTTCTCTTTCTTCTTTTTTTCAAACCCACTTTTTTTTTTTTTATTCCCCCATGCCCCGTTTTTTTCCTTTCTTTCTTGGCAAGGAATTGCTACTACTGGATGGTTACTGAATCAATTCTTTCCAGCACTGACCCCAAGATATTCACCACCACCCATCACTTACTCATGATCTTTAAAACGCCTGGTATAACGTCTTCTGGAATATTCTTGTTGCATTTGAACCGCATCCAATAATACTGGTTCTTTACTAAACTGTCGATACCACAAGCATGTCCTGTTAACATAGGTTTCTAGAGGTTTTTAAAAAAGACTATTGAGCATTATTTCCATTGAACTTCTTTTCATGGGTTCTATTCCAGGTGGAAACTTTCATTTTCAGTCCTCATAATTTGTCTTTCCCTTAAAACTTCTTTTCTAGCCTTTCTCTACCATGTAAGACACTTTACGTCCAGGAAAATGATAATTATGTTTAAATGAGATGACGGTGACTCCAAACTACTCTGAATATTACCTCTTCAACTGGATTCCTAAACAAAAAAGTAGTTGACTTTCTTCTGGTTTGGTGGCATAACTATACAGTGATCTATCACCCCCTCTCTTAATAAAAATTTTGTATTTGATAGATTTCTTTTAAAATTTAAGTAAGTAGCAAATCCAAAAGACAAAAAAAAAGGTCTTATAATATAAATATTTAGATAGAAAATAAAGCTTGCTTTGCCGATATTAGTTTTTTTTTTATTATTAACTTACTATAGAAAAATAATGTAAGTAAAGGCAATGATAAAAGAGGAAGCACAAGTAGAAATTCCTTCCTAGAGAAGTTTATATTGCCAAGAAGATGAAAAAAGTGTCTTGATCAATTCACTGATTAAAAAATGTACATTATACAGGCTACCATTTTCTCCCTTCTTAGCTACAGCTCCCCCGCACTCATCTCAAATGCAGCCTCAGATTCCTTCTTACCTCCAGCATCCTAGGCAGGCAAAGGCAACAGTAACATGCACCGGTGAAGTGGAATCCCTTCGGCATTCTTGTGCTCTTTGATAGAATTTTTGATATCTTGACTCCCAGAGAAATAGTCAATCATCTGTGGATAGGAACCAAGTCTAGATTGTCTATTGTGGGGGTTCAATAACTATTTCCTAACGCACCAATTTATTTCATTTCAGATGAATGGTGCTACTGCCGTGTGAAGGATCGAGGGTTAGCATTTCAATGTGTGGCTACATGAAGACTTATGATGTTTTAGAAAGAACATTAGAATCAAGAAACTCAATTTTGATTACTGCCTCTGTTAGTTACCAACTGTATGACTCAAGAGAGTCAACAGGATTCTTTTGTCCCTAGTTTTCTATAAAATAGCGATAACAAAACAATAATCACTTCATAAGACATATTGTGCGAATTAAAGGAGATGATGAATATTAGGAGTGAAAACTCAAACAAGAGCAGGGCAGGTAACGTAAATGAGTAAAATGCGCTGGGTGTAAGACAGTACATGGCAACTAAGAGAGTCTGATTTGGAGGAAGTGGTAGAGCCTGTAATAATCCCGAGACTTCCTATCCCTCTAAATGGGCAGCTATTTTTATTTGAGACCAGCCAGTTTTTGCAATGGAAAAAAATGGGAAACTAGAACTCCGGACTTTTATGTAAAACCTCCCAATTTTCAGTGGTTGGCAATTAATTCAAATTTAAAGCACTATGCAAGACAAACAAAACACATCTGCAGGCCACATAAGCCTTAGGAGCCTCTAGTTGTGATCTCTGATACACGTGAACATGTTTGTGACAGAAACTGCCTGCTTACGGATATTCCATAAATATTTGCCTTATCTTTTCCTTGTTTGTAATATCCAGCATGAGAAAAGAAAAAATAATTCATTTGAGCTCTCTAGAAAGGTATCAGATTGCCCACTCTTAAGGCTCAGATTTATTACTTAAGTCATATATTAACATGTTTAGTCTTATTGACCATTAAAATGCTTAACCTGGGCATAGCTTATACTTTGGAAGATCTAACTGGATCCTGTAACTTTGTAACAGAAGTTTAATTTTTGTTAGAAAACATACACTTAAAAGATAGCCCAGACACTTCTGAATCACATGAAGGAAAATTCACTATTTCCGAAGCTGGCCTGAGTTCTTTTGGATTCCAGTAAATGAGCAGTTGCAGCCTGGATTCTTCTTTGTCTCCAGAGGGGAGGACCTGGTTTTAACTGGTACATCTTCATGTCGTTCACTCCTTAAGTAGTTTAACTTACTTTTAACTGTTACATGCCAACAAAACAGGTTGCTTAATTGGTTTGACCTTTCACAGTATTTTTTAATTTTTCAATCTTAGTTTCATAGTTCCATCTGGCCCTTTAAAACGACATCTGGTTAACTGTACTTAACCAGCTGATCACTGTACAGTTATTTTTAAATGTAATGTATGCTTAAACAGATGTTATTTTTATAGATGTGGATCTAAACTGCACTTGTGTACGTGCTATGTCTGCATAAACTCTTTCTGCAATTCAAATGTTGACACCCAAAATTACAAGCCAGAATGCTTATGAACTCCACTATTATGGTGCTGCACTTTTGTGCTGCTTGTTAGGTAAACATCAATTCAGTTCTTTTTTTTCTCTCTTCATTGCACATAAATAAAACATTAGCATTTAGTTTATAAAGTGATGAACATTTTGCTGTGTTGGATTTAGCTTTATAAATACAACTGCTGTCAGCAAGAAAAAAGGATTTATTGAATAAATAATAAGAAAGCTAAGGGGAAATGAAAATATATATATTATGCAAAACATGGTGTCTGTCAACAGGTCACGAAGGGGCCTCGATGCTTTGGTGTTGCTGTCGGAGATAATTCTTTCTCTGGCACACTGTGTCTGAAGCACTCTGGACTGTCCTCTCACGGTGTATGTCTTAGATTTAATACTGGAGGCGTGTGATAGAAAATAAATTCATTTTTTAGAACTCTGAATGCTTAACTGTCTGGGGCATAATTAACATTTAGAACAACTTAAATGTCTTCCTACAAAAGCATGGAAAATGCTGAGAAAACTTGATAAAAAGAAAACCTGAATGGCCATTCAATTCTACAGTTTTATTTTCATTTTTTTCTCTATCAGAAAAGAAAAAGAAAGAGATGACAGCAGTTTGTATATAGATGGAAAGGTTTTCCAGTCATGAAAGCAACTTAGCGTCAAGTATATCTTCTTTCAGAGAGAATGCAATCTTGCCAAACTAAGAGGTCTCTAAAGACCATTACAGTGGGTAGTTTGCATATGACACAAGGTTGAGTCTTACTTGAGACAAAGAAAGTGGTCACAGTTGAAAATATTTTACTGAGAACTTTAAAAGTATCATTCTCAAGGTTAAAAATTGCTGTTATACATAATACCTCAGTAATTGATAGACATTTTCTCTCTCCAGAGTCCATTTTCTGTGAAAAACACCACATAACATCTGTTCATAAACAGTCCTTCTGTGAAAACACTGACACAGGTCTTGAGCTTCTACCGGCTCAATTCCCCTGCCATGTGCAGATGGCACGGTGTATTTATACAGCTGAAGCCTGTGTAACATAAGCCCAGCCATATCTCCAGGTAAGACTTCAGGCAAACATGTGCTGCTGTTCTATGGCCTCACCCCAAGTTGTTCAAGGAGTTCCTTCTGACACAAAGACAAATTGTTTCCTGCTAATGTGTGGGATTCGTTGGAGAAATCACCTTCGGCAATCACCGTATAACTCTACAGAGATAAGGACATTTCTAGTCTTTTAAAAAGATTCCACAGAACACATTAATGAAAAACTAATTAGGTTACAGAGGTATTTGGGAAACTAAATATGACTGTGATTATTCAGTTGCCTTCCCGCCCCCGCCCCCGTTCTTTATGTGTGATGTTTAAGTGAAATTAATTATTGCAACTAAAAGCAAAAAGTTTGGGGTTAAGGGTTTCAGTGATTAACATCCAACTTTTTAGTAATAAACATGAAGGGGGAATTGTCATTATAGTGAAAGAAATTATTTCCCACATAACTTCTTTTGGTTTCTGCTGTTACACGTGAGATGCAGAATGATACATGCATAGAGCTTTTTTACTGAGAATTTGTGGAGAAACACTTCAGAGACTCAAACCCTGGTGAGTTTTCGTTGCTTTTCAAATCTGGTTTCCCTGTTAATCACTGAGATGTTGGTACTTTGGCGTTTTCTAAAATTGTTCTTTCTTAGAAACTAGACGACTTCCAAGGACAAGCAAAGCCTGCTTCTCGTGACCTAGAGAGACACTGATTTTAAGTAAAAGCAGGATGCTGCAGCTTCCGAAGGGTTTAGGGGCCCCAAAGTTCACCCAAATAAACAGAACAAGGAAGCTATACACATGCGTATCCCGGGTTTATTTGTACCTGTCTTTATTACACAGCTGCAATACATATGAAAGGCACGATCAGAGAAACTTATCTACGGTACCCTAATGTAATATAAACTATTCGTATTTTATTCTCCCTGAACACCACAGGCAAATTCTTGTTATATTTGACCAGCTGGGGTCAAAAATGCTAGCCAGTTCTGGAAGGTTTTTGGCTAGCTTCAGTCTCCATTTCACACATGAGCTTTCCGGTTTGTGCATTTCAAAGATGCTTTTACACCTTTCATGAACTCGGAATTTACTTAAAATCTTCAGAGTGGCTTATCAGCTCAGGCTACAGAATCAACTTTGGTGAAAATTTGCAAGGAAAAAAAAAAATTGGCCATTTGAGAGTCTGATGGTTCGGTGTTCTGACTGACTGGGGGAAGGCAGACGAACTATAGATCCCCTGGAAAAATTCTTCTAAAGTGATAATTGTATGTATCTGTGCCCGTGTGAAGAGAAAATCTGTTACACTTCACATTTTCACTTTTTTAGTTGTTCCTTGCCCACACGATAAGCCACATCTAAAACAGAAAAAAATAATTAAAATGAAAATAAAGTTATATCTTCAAATCACACACCAAGATTACTTTTCACTAAATATTGAATTGTATTTTTGAGTAAAATGAGCATTAGCAGAGACCAAATGCAAATCATGTTTACATTTGAGAAAACACATGTTATTCTAGGCAAAACTTTTCTGGTTTTGGTTATTAATTTCTTTTTCTTGATACTTCATTTTTTTCTGAAAAGTTGAAAATTGAGATAATGTACAGTCACTTCAACCTGATGTATACACATAATAATAATAGAATCCTAAATTTGTTGGAAAAATTTTTATCATATTCAACATTATCAATATAATAGGTTCATTATAATATTTATAATAGTGAAAAAAAGAAAAGATACTAATAGTGTATAATAATAGAGGCATGATTAAGTAACATGGAAAATTATGTCATGTTAAGTAGAAAAACAACAAAATAACATATTGCATATATACCACACAATCTCAATAGGAATATGGCATAGATGGGCATAGATAAAAGACCTGAAAATTTGTGCCAATGTTTTAAAAGTAACTTTCTGGGCGTTACGTTTATGGATTATTTTAATTTTCATCTTCTTATTTTTATGTATTTCCCAAATGTTTTGCCTTGAACATTTATTACTTTAATCATCAGAAAAATGTGATAAAAAGCATAGTAAAAGCATTTTCTCCTGAGAAAGCATTTGTTATTTAATAACAGAGATTTCGGCATCTTTGGGGAAGAGTATAAGTAGATATGGACTACACTGAATTATATTTTAGAAAGAATTTTATAAAATTTGGAAAAGGACGGTTTAGGAAAGTCTTTTTTCTCCCAATAAGGTATCTTTGGATACAGTCATAATTTGCTGCCTAGATACTGAATTAATGTCCTAGGTGATCTTCCTGACTTTATTAATCCCTCACTCTCTTCCCCCCTCCCAATCTTCCTTTTCTTTCTTGGTAAATATTTATTGATTGCTAGCTCTGTGCCAGTTGCTCAGAGTAGAGGTTGAAAAGAGCTGCCCTGTTGGAAAGTGTATCCTGTGAGGGAAGACAGCTAATGAATGATCAACGAAATATCTAATGAGCACGCAAATGATAATGTCACAATTGTGAGAGTGTACTTGAGGAAAGCAGGGATGAGGGTCCTGTCGTTTGTGGAATGGGAGAGAAGTCCTCTACGTGGTGGTGACATTTGTGTTAAGAACTGAAAGCATAAGGAGATACTAACTGGTTGCACCCAGTGTGGAAGGATGCTAAAGGGAGCATGCTGGTCTCACACTGAGTACTTGTCATTCTTGTCCTAACCCTTTTGGCTCCCCAATAAGGTCTGACATGGAGAAAGCACTCACATATTTATTGAATTGGCCTGATTTGGAAGATTTGCCATTTAAGTCTTCCAAAGAGTAGGACCTAGGCTGACAGAATTAAAATTTTCCAGTGTATAAGTGACCTTAATTCTACCTCTAAAAACAACCTGCCTTCCATAAGGTCTGTCTTACAACCAGAGATACTCTGACTCACTGTTTCTAAATACAAAGATTTTACTCTAGGAGACATGAGGACTTAGGATAGGTTAAAACACATTCTCTATTTAGATGAAGTGAAAGTTTGTCTCTATATTGTGGCTTGATGTAAAGTCAGGAATAAATATGAGTATCAGACTGTGTAAAATTATTACCAAATTCCTGGAATGCTCCAATCAAATTTCTAATCATTTTAATGCAATGTCAAATGATCAGTTAGAACTGTCAGCATATATGGCTAGCTGTTTATAATTCTTAATGTTTTTCCTTAATAAAAATATTTTGGCTTAATCTCAAAATCATCAAAAAGACTAGACATAGGTTGGTCCAAACCACTCATTCTTTTTGAATTTGTAGCAATTACTTTTCAGGAAGGGGATGCCCACCCAGCTGGAAGAAAGCTGAAAGAGTGAAAGAATTTTTGCCTTGATGGATGCCAAGAGTGGCTTTTGAGTTATTTTTCCCTACTGGTTGGTCAAATCACGTATTTGCACCCTTAAAAATATAAATAGTATTATGTCCCTTCACTTGATGAGGACAATGTTGTATCTAATATCAATGAGGGAATATCCCTCTCAAATAAGATCAAATTTAAGAGTTCTGGTAAGAGAAGGTTGGTGCTGATAAATATGGGAAATGATGAACTTTGCACTCCCATGAAAAGATGTTGAGCAAGAAACTAATATCTCCAGTGTCTAGTATTTAAAAATTCATCATAAATTACTGTTGCCTTCCAGACATGTATAATTGATCCTACTTGTATCAACAGTTAAGTTCCTTTTCAGGTTTTTTTTTTTCCCATGTTAACTTCTTTTTGCGTGGTATTATTTTCCTTAAATGGCATTTCCACTGACAACTATACCGAATGCACGGTGTAATTATCATGTCATGAGTTTCTTTTTCTGCAGTTCTTTTTAATTACAAAATAATACCCTTTTGAAGCATGCGTCTTTGATATCTTAACCATCGTTGGGTCAATATAGCAGTGTGCACTTATTACCAATATATTTTAATTCTTTAATTCTTTCTAATGCCTTGTTTTTGTTTTCCAAGAACTGCCAGGTAATTATGTTCATATCAGGATAAATAATTAACATTCTCTGGAACAGAATGACTGTTAGTTTTCTTCTCCTTCTCCTTCTTCTTTTTTAAGCCATGGCAACAAAATAAATAGGCATTTACCTAGATTGACTAACTGTGTTTTTTCTCGGGGCAACAGTGACTTATTGGTGATTCTAGAACTGATTTGGTGAAGCTCAGAATTACCTAGAGCCAAGGCTTCTCGCCCCTTAACTTCTCTTTAAATAGAGCAATGCTGCTTTTATTACACTGTTAAATTCTCATCTGTCCACTTCATGCCCTAATTCATCCCTTCAAGGTAGAATGTAGGCTGTTGAGGCCATGTGTTTGAAGGCTATTTATGTGTAAAAAATTACTATATTATTTTTTGAATCAGAAAAACACATCTGTAATGTAAATTCTAACTATATAAGGCAACAAAAACATGAGCGATTTCACAAATATTTATTGAGAAGAACTTACACATGAGTTATAAGTTCAAAAACAAAGTAAAATAAGGTGAAATTTAATAGGTGATGCTTGAGAGGAAACCACAGTCTAGGTGCACGAAGCAAAGTATATGGTGACACAGATTCGCCAGAAATTTATTTCTTCATTCTAAGTGTGGAAATTGCTTTTTAGTAATTTTTTCTCAAAATTGTACTATGATACTAGCTGTGTGATCTTAGGCAAGTTACTTAATCTCTGTGCTGCAGCTTTCTCCAGTGTAATGTAAGGGCCAATAAGAATGCACTTCCGTAATTCCAGTTGTTGTTTGAAAACAGCTTTCAAATTCCTATAGTCCTTCAAATTAAATATCCCAACATCTTTAGTCATTTCTCAAATTAGAAGCTTTCAAAGATCCTCACTGTTTTAGTCACTCTCTTTTGTCTGTGGTCAAGTTTTGAGGGCTCCTGATGAACTATGGATGCTCCAGGAAGTCTGAGCTGCACAGAGCAAGACAAAATAACTCTCCTCTTCACTTTCAACCGACAATAAAACTTAAATAGTTTTACTTTAAATTTTTCAGCTTTCTGGTTTTATTTATTTTTCTTTCTACCTTTGTATTATTTTTAAAGTCTGATAAATGTGCTGCTGATTCTTTTCAATGTCCCCATTTCTGCCGATTATTGGACTTGGTGCCAGTGACACAATGTTGTAATGCCTGTTCTAATTGTTGCCTTTCTAACAATGTTAAACTAAATAGAACCAAGGACTCAACTTTATAGTCAATATCTTCATATTTAACAAATAAATGTATGGTAACTTGATAAACCCCCAAAGGAAAGAAAACAGAAGAAACAGATTTTTCCTGTAGAATTGAAGAGACAGGAGAAAAGTTGTTTATGGATATTTTAAAGACCGTATTATGCATCTTTAAAGTGCTAATCTTGGATTGATTGGTCAAAGTTATCACAACTATCATAGAAAAAGAAACTTGACTTTTATGGAAAAATTCTGCCTAAGACTTACATAGTAAGTACAGCATAACAAATAGTACCACAGTATTTTCTACTCTATAACTTAAACCTGAATAAAGATCGTGAATATCTTCTAATCTTGATATGAATTTCACTGAGTTAATGCTTATGTAGCTTCAGAATCTCACCTGTTCTAAAGCCACATTAATTCATTCTTTTGCAACTTGTACAAAGAAGTATAGTTGAGCACCTACTGAGTGCAAGCAAAAGCTGATTTTTGAGAAGAACTTATGTAATAGCATTTAGACTATAATTTTAAAAGTGTGACCATGTCAGCTTTTATTAGGCATATGTTGCATTACATGGTTTGGGTCGAAGTATCCGTGCTTCTTTCTATAATCCTGAAAATGATGTTACCACCTTCAATCTTACCATAGAAG